>NW_027526295.1:129338356-129518800 GCF_048455015.1 Haemaphysalis longicornis | reverse complement strand
CTAAACGAGTGTCCCGGTGTGTTGTTCTCATACGCGTTTTTTGCCAGTGGAGATGAAACGTTCTAGCGCGAGCTATTGGAAAACGAGTGTCCCAGTGTTTCGGTACTGTGACCAAATGAGTATACCACGACGAACGACGACGATGGCATGAGACGCCGATAACCCGAGCCTCTAAGGGGCTTCTCCCCTAAAAGTTGCCGTTGTCCCTTTCTTCGTACCTCATGCCCACTCGGAGGATAGGCCAGGAATCGGAAAGTTTCAAGGACGGATATTCCCGCTTCGCAAAAAGGTCATCCAATAGGCCCTTCCACGTGACACAAAGGAAATTCTGAGATACTTCAAAGCAGTTTTTACGCGTAACGAGAACAAATGAATATGAGTTTACTTATACCCTTTTTTTGCCCCGCCTACAATATATCATCGTTCCATAAAGTTATTGCGGTGGCTAAGATGATTGCTGATGCAACTGATTAAAAATGATTTTGACAATTTTGGGCATTCGCAACCAAGACAACTTCGCAGCGTTTTCCCTCGTAAGCTCCATGATATATTTTAGGGTCACGAAATTATCTCCTTTATGTTCCTATTATTTTAGTTATTCAGCGAACGGAAGAGCGTGCACGGACGCTTCTTACAAGCTTTATTTATTTTTCTCTTAAACAATACGGAGAAGGCTGGCAAAAGCGCTTGTTAATATTCATGGCTCGACGACTATCGAACCCTTCACCTTTGTGTCGTCCTGAAAGCTTTCAGGAATCGCGCCGTATTTAACTAATTGTCTCGTTTAGTCAGATGAAAATGGTATTGGTTAACACTTTTTCCTAAGCTCGTCGAAACTGGCATTTCGCCATTTAAAACCCTCTTCTCGAGTACAGAGAAGCATTTCTTTCTCCGCACGTTCAGATTTGAGATTTTAGCAACTTTATTCTCCCAGATAAAACGCGTTCTCCTTTCGTCGATGGCAGTTCGCAAAAATAACAGATAAGCATGTTTTCAATCACCACATAGGTTTTCAATCCCCAACCTTGTTGTCTTGTGTGTTTAAAACTGGTTGAGTGTGCTCAATGGCCATTCATCTGCGAACAAAAAAAACTACCACAAAAATGGTCCCTTGTGCATTTGCGCTTGCAAATAGCAATTAAATCTAGGAAGTAGGGAGGGTATGGTAATGACGGCCCCAGACGTTTCGCAGCACCGTAAGCTGGCTTCGAGATTCCCATTTCGATTAGCGCTTCTGTTTTTCTTTCTGAATTGCTCTCTTGTGGAATCAAAAGCCTAAAACGTTGTTTTCGATCTGAGGAGCTCATCGCATGGCACGTTGTTTCCAGATGACGCCCTGTTTGCGAAACTACGTCGTTCTCGCGCAATTTGCTCGGGACGCGCTCGAAACAGGAAGCCGGGTGGCTGCACTCGCCGAATGTGCGTGGCATTTTGACCCCCCTTTTGCTAAGCAGTACAAACCGTTTTCTGAAGAATTGTTCATCAGCTAGGATTCAATTACCGGTATGTGTTTGCATAAATGCCTGTTTCTAAACGGTAAATGTACAAAACCATACACGGTAATGACACTTTATCACAACATAACATTCGTAATGTCAGCGTTCAACTGCAGCAATGAGGCATGCCCTACTTGAGAACTACGAATTCGTTTAGACGACCTATAGGTATTTTGAATGCGAGCGCAAATATGGTATACACGAACGATACTCATTTTTCACCTCAACGATAACAACAGACAACAGACCCGCCCCCCCCCCCCCCCCCCCCGCGCGGAAAGGAATAAAATGTGGGCTACAATGCTCATTAGCGAAACGCTTTGGCCGCCGAGCCAGCTCGCGATGAGTCCTTTTGTAAACTAGAAGATACACGTAGAAAAGAGCCATGAACATCGGCCTAATGAACTTTCAGAGAACCAAGTTAGTTGGTGTTAGTTTCGTTTCAGAGCTGTGCGCTACTAAACACGCTTAAAAATTGACATTGTGTATGTACTTTCATGTCAATGTAATACTTCTTGTGTTGTATTGTAGTGCAGTGTTGCGATAATTTTTATATTGCCAGAGTGGTCAGCTTGTTGTGGGCGCTAAACATACGGCTTTGTATCATTTGTATAGGTAAAATAAAAGTAAACCTTTATGAGAAAGAATACAAATAATTACTTGTTTGATTACGCATCGTCTAGACATCTACGTCGGATCGGCGTGGCCTGGTGGCTCCTGAAAATGAATTGGCGCTATTGCGTCGTACAAAGATTTTGCGAAAATGCGGAACCCGCCGTGGTGGCTCGGTGGCTAAGGCGTTGTGCTGCTGCGCCAATGAACACGAGTTAGATCCGGCCACGGTGGCTGCTTATGCAGCTCGCCGGCGTGCCGAGCAGTCGCACACTCCCACAGATACCCCACAGCGTCACACAACCTCTACACCGACTCCGCTTAGTGCCCTAACTGCCCCCCACAGTGCGTTGCAGTCATCAGGCATGACTCCCCTCACAGTACAGCCACTGCCACCATTCCAACCTCTAACACCATGACGGCGGAGGAGGCGGCCATTGCCCTGGCGCTTTCCCACAGCGCCCCCCCCCACCCCCCCCCCCCTTTGTCGTCTCCGACTCGCAGACAGCCGTCCGCCATTTTCTCCGGGCCAACAGCTCCCCACAATCCCTCAAAATTCTGACCACCCATCCCCTAACCGACACCTGTACCTGCTGTGGACTCCAGCCCACACCGGCGTAGGCGCTAATGAGGTGGCGAACGTACGTGCTCGTGAACTAGTAGACCGGGCCACCGCTTCATCTACGCCTACACGCGGTGCCTCTTCCGGTAGCCCCGCCGGGCTCCTGCATTACAGGGACATCACCCTTCACTACCGCCTCCTCCGGCGCCAGTATCCTTCACCATATCCCCAACTAACCCTAGACTAAGCTCACTGCCTGCGCGTCTTCCAGACCCACACTTCCCCCACCGCACTCAGCTCATTCACACCCACCCACACCTTTTTGACTCCCCAACATGACTTGCCTGGGGGGCCCTCGACATGCACTGTCATTCTTTGTGCGAGTGCCCAGCAGACCCCTTTCCACCGCTTCCTTCCCCCTTCCTCTGGGAGCAGGCGGTGCGCGACCCGGAGGTATCGAATCAAGACTTGGTGACAACCCGTGCTCTGGTGGTCGCGACGGCCCTCTGGACCGACTCGACCCCCCTCCCCTGATCCCTGAGTACCAATAAGGTTCTCTCTCTCTCTCTCTCTCTCTCTCTCTCTCTCTCTCTCTCTCTCTCTCTCTCTCTCTCTCTCTGAGATGGAGGCGAAAAGCGAAAACGCCCGTGTAACGCGATTTCCGCGCACGTTAAGAAGATCTCCAGGTGGTCAAAATTAACAAGTTGCTCTCCACTACGACGCCCCTCATAGCCTAGGAGCTACTTAGGCACGTTACAGCCCCAGAATTTGAATTTGAACTCAAATGCATAGGAAAATATTTAGCGGTATTTACCTGTGAGGTATAAAGCATAATGACGTGCAGAAATCAGCGGAAAGCAACAACGTGCTTGCGTAACATGAAAGGGGCAAATCCGCAGGAACGCCGCGGTTGCTATTGGAACAAAAAAGTGGATGAGTAAGGCGCCCGTAGGGCACCCATAAACGTGCGAACGGCCGGTACAGCGGCTCGTTTCAGTACATTGGATTGTTTGCAGTCAAGCAGGATAGCAAGAGATGGCGGGATGTGTTTGGGTGTTCTCTGGAAACGGCGCATACACACCACTGTTTGAAGTATAATTTGTAAGTAAGTAAGCCAATAAAGAACACTCGCGAAATTCAGCCTTACCACTGGCCATTTCTCGCACTCCTACGATTGGCGCAAGCACACGTAAGGAAAGTGCTTGATAATGGCGTGAAGGATGCGGGCAATGCGCGAGGGTATGTCTGAAAAAACAATATTAAACGGTATTTCTCGTGGTCTTATGTGTTGGCAATCCAAGGGAACATGTAAGTTACAGCTAATTCATGATTCTCGGATTGTGTGGCACATCGTGTGCATATTACAGGTGGGCATACTTTTGTCCTGTGTCGTATCGCAGCGTTCAATCTGTTTAATGACCAGTGAAGTCACTCGTCATTGCGAATGTATTGTATAGACTTTGCACCTTCGATTTCTTTATTCGTTCCCCTGGTTGAAGACTTTGCGTCACTTGCACCATGGGGTGACTTAACAAAGCCGAGCCCACTTTTGCGAAGCTTATAATATCGAACTCCATGAAGGTGTCAAACTGAATTCTACAATTTTCAACACCAGTTTTGGGAATGATTACCAACAAGCCGTTCGTGTTTAGGTAAGGCACCGACTTTATTCCAATTCCTCGCTCTAGGTCGCCCATATTTCCTGCTTTCGGTAATAAATATATAGCACTCTTTGTGATTATTCACGGCGACGCAACAATATTGTTTCGGCTGTTGCTTCAGCTCATATATATACCGGCTGTTATGAAGAAATCGGCAGGATCGCGCCGAGCGCCATGAGCCGAGCTAATGTTTCTAAACAAACACACGCATTTCATTCAAACAACAACACCGCGGTCACGAACGGAAAGCAAGAAAACAATATTTACAAGACTCGGAGAGTTCTAATGAGGACTTGGTGCACTTAAGTCCTCTGGTGCTGGGACGGTGGATCGAGCGGAAACGGGCTGGTGGATTCGGTGAGTCGAAGGCAAGTGACAGTCGGTCCGAAGAGCTGATGAGCTGTGTGCGCCGAGAAGCTCCAAACCGGCGTTATGGTCCCACTGCGAAGAACGGGGCGGGGTCGATGACTAGTGGCAGGAGGAGAGAGCGTAGGCCGGAAACGCGGCCTCGCTGCCCGCGATCAGCGTCACCTGCCCACAGCTCACTCGTGGGCCGAACACCGGCTGCTTCCGGCAGCGTCCAGGTCTGCCGTCGGGCCTACACTATAGTGAACTAGAATATTCTAGTTCACTGTACCTACACCACGAAGGATGGTGACTTGGACGGCAGCGCCGGAAACGAACCTCGCGCCTACACCGCGAGGGCGTCGTCTCACTACCCCCTTCCCCGAACTGCCTCTTTTTCTTCTTCTTTGTTGCTCGAACTTTCTCTTCCGCAAGCGTTCTGCCATCTGTTCGGCGGATTCGCCACGGCGCTACACCAGGCCCTTCACTACACCGGCGTTTCTGCAACCACCTCTCGTCAGAGGTGCTGTAATCGTATTTTTGAAAATCCACCGGCATTTTGAGTAGCAGCAACGCCAATGGTGCCAATGGAGACAGTTTTAGACTGGGGTATCAGAGTTACAAATGATACATAGCTGGACGGGAAAGGAAAAAACGAAAACGAATATGAGCCCCCTCATGTTTCGTTTCTTTTTTTTTTTTCCTGCTGTGTTCGTTCCACCGATAGCCTGCTTTTCGACACTATACCGGTATTTCAAACGACGCAGATATTGAGCTTTAAAACCAGGGCGCGAGCAGAACTGTCCGCGCTTGAATGGGATATTCTTGAATGGGATATTGATTGAATAGTCTTGAATGGGACAGTCTTCAATGGGATATCCATTTCTGCATTTTTTGCACTGCATACAGTAAACTGGGTTGAGAAGAACTCCAAGAGGTACAAATTGGTTCCCGTAAACACAAATGGGTCTTTACGAACGTTTTTTGCTTTCTGCACTTCACAAAAGGGCCGAATTGTTCGTCTCAACATAGTTGAGTTTCTCTTCATGGAAATCCACCTGCAGCGCTGCGCGAATTGGAATATGCTGTCATTGTTTTCTTTGAACTGTGTTTTTTGCGCGTACTTGCTACTACTTAATCTCCTATTTACGCGGTGTCATTTAGCAGAGCTTTGTGCATGCAATAATGAAGCGGTGATCTTATCGGACGTAAATTCTGTTCATTTCTGGCCTGACTGGTGATGAGCCTCAATAGTGGATATAGTGCTTCTGCTTCGGGACGCACGTTCGGTATCAGCAATCCGCCGGGATCAGGTTTGTCTGCAGTGAACGAAATATTTGATATACCTTCTGACATACCTCCCCGCTCCCAGCTTTTCCTATTGTTTGCCTCCCCATGGAATTTTCGGGCTGCTTTCTTCCGATAACGGTGATAAAAATTTAATCACAAACTTCAAATAGATGATGGATGAAGAGGCGTCTTGAATAGTGAATAGTGAAGAGGCGTCTTGGCGTGGGGAAAAATGAGATGTATGCACTTAATGACAAGCAAGCCAATGTCATCCCAAATAGGGGTAAAATAGTCAAAGTAGCCGAGGAGTTCCATACGGATCTGTACAGTAGCCGGGATATCTAGGATAATGCGGAACAAGAAAGTAGTTCAGAGGAGATAAACAACCCACCAGTGAGGGCAGAAGAAGTAAGGAAGGCTTTGAAAGAAATGAAAGGGGAAGAGCACCTCGTGAGGATCAGATAACAGCAGACCTCTTGAAGGATGGCGGAGAAATTGTACTTGAGAAACTGGAAAACCTGTATACGCAATGCCTTATGACCGCAAGTGTACCGGAATCTCGGAAGAACGCGAATTTAATTTTAATCCATAAAAAAGGTGACATGAAGGACTTGAAAAATTACAGGCCGATCAGCTTACTGTCCGTCGTCTACAAGGTAATCACCAAGGTAATCGCTAACAGAATTTCTGCAACCTTATATTTCAATCGACCCAAAGAACAAGTCGGGTTTCCTAAGGGCTATTTAAAAATGTACCACATTCACACGATCAATCAGGTGATAGAGAAGTGCGCTGAGTATACTGAACCTCTATATATAGCCTTCATAGATCAAGAGAAAGCATTTGACTCGGTAGAAACCTCAGCAGTCATTCAGGCCTTACGGAACCAGGGTGTAGATGAGCATTATGTAAGAATACTAGTGGATATCTACAATGGGTCCACAGCTACCATCATACTCCATAAGGAGAGCAGTAAAATACCTATAAGGAAGGGCTTCAGACGAGGAGACACAATCTCCCCAATGTTATTCACAGCATGTTTACAAGAAGTATTCAGAACATTGGATTGGGAACAAGGTTGGAGTAAGGGTTAATGGAGAATACCTGAGAAACCACAGATTTGCTGATGACGTTGCCTTGTTAAGTACCTCGGGGGGAGAAATTGCAAAGCATGCTTACCGCACTGGCCAAACAGAGTAGAACTGTGAGGCTGAAAATTAATATGCAGAAAACATAAGTAATCATCAATAACCTCGGGACAGCACAGCGGTTTGAGATAGGTTGCGAGGCCGTGAAAGTAGTAAGCGAATATATCTACTTAGGCCAAATTGTGAACCCGGATCCCAACCATCAGGCAGAGATAATTCGAAGGATAAGAATGCGGTGGAGTGCATTCGGCAGGCATTCTCAGATAATGAATGGCAGCCTACCATTGTCCCTTAAGAAGAAAGTGTATGACAGCTGTATCTAAACGGTACACACCTACGGGCCAGAAATTTGGAGGCTGACTAAAACGTTCAACTTAAACTGAGGACGACTCAGCGCGCAATGGAACGGAAGATGATAGGTGTAACATTAAGAGACAAGAAGAAAGCGGAGTGCGTCAGGGAACAAACGCGTGTTAAGGACATATCAGTAGAAATTAAGAAGAAGAAATGGACGTGGGCAGGGCATGTAATGCGAAGGCAAGATAACCGTTGGCCATTGAGGGTAACAGAGTGGATCCCCAGAGAAAGCAAGCGTTGCAGGGGGCGGCAGAAAGTTAGAAGGGCAGATGTGATCTAGAAGTTTTCGGGGATAAATTGGTCGCAGACATCACAGGGCCGGGGTAATGGGAGAATAACGGGAGAGGCCTTTACCCTTCAGTGGGCGTAGATGGGCTTGTGATGAAGATGATGATGATGATGGTGGTGGTGGTGGTGGTATTACGAAAAACAGATGAAGCACTTGCGACAGCCAAGCCGCCTGCCGGAGCGTCCTTACGGCGTCACAATATTTTGGTTTTGCTATTGGCGGCCGTCGACCAAAATACCTGGAAACATAACTTTGTGATTGTAAGGACGTTTGTGGTTCCATTTGATCATATCTGCTGAGTTAACGTACTCATAACTACTTTTTTAAACGTGGTCCATACTGCGCCACTGCGGCCCATGATACATCATTGTAGAACAAAATTTGAAGTGTTTTTATATATCTTTGGTTTTCTCTGATAAAAACGCGTTTCGTTCCTGCAATGGAGCTGAATGAGATACCTAACTCTATTTCATTTCCTTTCTATTTTTTATAGTTCTATTCTTTTTCATGGCCCCTTTGAAGTTTAGTGCGAAGCCCTTTAATTTTTTTTTTACTTTTGCAGTGAGTTTGCTAATCTGCAGATGGGTGTATTTTTGAGCGTATGTCCCTGTGTGTGCAATCAGTCATCCAGTGTTACATGTATTCACAGAGCAGCACAGAACTGGAGAGGTGTAAGGGCTGTTACGAATCGGCCAGCGCCGCCGTACTTTCCCGCAGCACTCCACGGCTGTGCGGCGAAGCTACCTCGTGGGCCTTTCTGCCGTCAGGCGCAATCATGTCGGTGACAAGTTGCGACAAGCCGCGTCAGACGCTTCGCTTTGGGCGCATTTCAAAACTTCGGCGGCTGCCGGCGAGGCTCGTCTCCACGCTCTTCAAGGACACAGAGGCCCCGTCGATCGCAACAGAGTCCTCCTCTCTCCCCTCTCTCGGACTCAACGTGCGCGCAGGCTACCGACGACTAACAAACAGTGAAAAGAGCGTTGTGTGTGTCTGTGACGTTCGTGGCGTGTTGCCGCTTGTTGCGTTTGACCGTTACCGCTTTTGGGTATAAATAGACCCCCGCAAGCGATGTAAACCATTCCTGTTAGAGCAGCGAATTGATGTTGTCGCTCTGCTCGAGTCCTGTATCGTAACCTCGCACGTCGGGGCATTGTTCTTTGGCTTCGGCTCACCTCTCGCTATGAAGTAAACAGTTACGTTAGCCTAGGGCTTCTGGACTTCTTCACGGCTGCAACAGCGGCTGGCCGCTCGCATCATACACGTTACCACTCGTATGTCGGAGGCCACGGAGCTCGGATCGGGTGCCCCCACTCGGTCGCAACAGGGCTAACGCTTTCACCGAAATTTAACTGATGTTAGACGTAGTGTTACGAATGATGGTCTAAAGACGTCCATATGTACTCGGAGCTTGATGTAGGACAAGTTGGACGTTGCTTGTGACGTCCTGATTCTAGCACATAGCACTGAAACTTTATGGAGACGGAATGATGCTTCAAATTTTTAAATATACTAAATACCACGGTCAGTCTTTGTTAATCTGGCTACCAGAGCGCGGTGGAGCATTCTGATTTGAGAGAGAAAGCGAGGCCATGTTTACTACCTTATATACTGGGACATTTTAAAGCGAAAGCTTTCATAGTGAGACCGACGGCGTCCTGTCAAAAAACTAATTCATTTTCCCATAGACCGGTTCGTCGACACAAAAACTCTGATAAGATGTCTGGACACACGGCGCGTGAGTGAAGCCGGAATTCCATTGTGTCAGAACGGCTACGAAAATATTGCCAAAAGGGAACGGCTGTATATAAGGCAATGCACGCATCGATCATGAAGAAGTAGTATAATAGTGTACCATTATCTCATAAACCACGTATCGGTATGCATTTAGATCTTTCATAGATGTGCTACATAGTGAGCAAAAAATCGTCGCATGGGTTCATTCTCTGTTTGCGATTTTGTGCTTTTCATGTTTTGACGATGCACACACTTCCAGAGAAGGTCAGACAGCTTTCGTCCTACTGCCAACTTTCTTCAGGAAGCGATGCGGAAGTTTTTTGTTGTTTAGGGATTCCGGCGGGAGGTAACCGGCGCATTTTGAATTCGAGCAACAAATGCGCGTTGTTGGAAGGGGACGAGAAGAAAGCAGAGACAAGCCACTCCAGCAATTTTATTCAGAGTATCGGCTTGCCAACTAGTTTTCTCAGAAAAAAAAATCATCATTATCATCATCATCATCACCAGCCAATCTACGCCCACTGCAGGGCAGAGGCCTCTCCCATTAATCTCGAATTACCCCGGTCCTGTGCTAACTGCGACCACTTTCTCCCCGCAAACTTCTTGATCTCATCTGCCCATCTAACTTTCTGCCGCCCCCTCGAACGCTTGCCATCTCTAGGAATCCATTCTGTTACCCTTAGTCACCAACGGTTATCGTGCCTTCGGATTACGTGCCCTGCCCACGTCCATTCTTGTTCCTAATTTCTACTACTATGTCCTTAACACGCGTCTGTTCTGTGACCTTAACACGCGTTTGTTCTCTGACCCTCTCCGCTCTCTTCTTGTCCCTTAATGTTACACCTATCATCTTCCGCTCCATTGCCCGCTGATTAGTTCTCAATTTAAGTTGAATACTCTTAGTGAGCCTCCACGTTTCTGCCCCGGAGGTGAGCACCGGTAAGATGCAGCTGTCATACACTTTCTTCTTCAGGGACAATGGTAGGCTGCCATTCATTATCGGAGAATGTCTGCCGTATGCACTCAACCCCATTCTTATCCTTGTAATTATCCCTGCCTAGTGGTTAGGATCCGGGGTCACAACTTGGCCTAAGTAGATATATCAGAAATACATCTTCGCATATCAGATTTCCTATGCGTTGGTTTTCTGTACAGCATGATTGTTGAGCGCTTGTTTCATTTGTCCCTTCAAAGTTCCTTTCTACGGTGTTCATTATTCACTTAAGGTATTTTTTTTACCGTATTTTTTAACAGCCCCTTGGTCAAAGTGTTTCTCCTTCGTCGTCATCGCAGTCGTTAATTTAGACCGAAAATATGATGATGATAATGTTTATTTCCGCCTTGTAGATACAGACAGGGTAAACTGCAGAAAAAAATCTGTCTAAAGCAGCATGACGAAGCCGCAGCTCCCTCAATTAGCGGCAGTTAGACAGCGCAACAAAAGAAGCACAATTGCAATCAGGATACATTGGTGAAAGGGGCACACATTGCCTCATCTAAAAATAAAATATACAAAAAAACTGCTACATAGTTACATGTGGAGTATAATTTCGTCGCGTGTACAGTAGCACAAATAGCAATAAAAAATTTCACATTTTCGCAGATATTCTACGTAATTTACGAAATGAGCATGTAGATAAACTGAAACTCTCAATAACGTATCTATTTAAAAGGGATGAAAGTGTGTGTCACACAAGTGCCTTTCCGGAGTTTGTTCGTGCCGTAGGCACCATCGATTGTTCCCTTTGCCTAGTGGGGTATAACCAGTTCATTTGACGTAGGTCAGCAAGATTTAGGATGTAATTATGTTCCTAGATGTTTCTACTTTAAATTAAGCGCTGAGACGATGTTCGTATAGGTTCCAAATTTTGATCACGCCAGCCTGAAGAAAAAGAGCAGAACTTGGTGATACATAGGGGATATTATACACCGCACCAACTTTTTTTGTAAAATAAAAGGCGAGTCTCACAAGAACGTGTAGCTGTGCCCCACACTAAATGGCAGTAATTAAGATGGGAATAAAAAAGAGTATTGTGAAGTAACAGTTTCATGAATTTTGGGAGAAAGTATCTAACACGTCTAACAATACCGGTAGTCTGAGCTAGTTTTCCTATCACGTTGTTCACGTGATTTTCCCACGTCACAGAGGCAGAAAAGACGGCACCAAGGCACTCAGAGCTATCAACAATTTCTATGGGTCGTGAATTTAGAGTAATAACATCATGAATAGGAAATTGTTTGTTTTTAGGTCGAAATATCACGCCTTTGGTTTTGTTTTCGTTTACACGCGTATAATTTGCCTGAGACCATTTCTCCAACGATTTCAATGTGTTATTGCATGTGCGAATTAGTTCATTTAGGTTTTGAGCTGGAAAATAGATGCTGATTTATCAGGTCGAAGGCTTTTTAATAGTCTATGAAAATACCTATAACGATATTCTTACTTTCGAATGGCGTAAGAATGTACTTTTTATGCTCGAGGAGAGCTAGGTCCGTCGATTTGTTTTTACAGAAACCAAACTGATTTGGGATAAGTAGGTTATGCTTGGTAATACATTTTTATAGTCGGGAGTGCAACATTTTTTCCAATGGTTTATAAAAAATGAGAAGAATTGACACAGGCCTATAGTTTCCTAAATTATTACGGTCACCTTTTTTATAACGGACCGACAGTTATAAGAACCGAGACATTTTTATGGACGACATAAAAATGCGATTCCAATCTCCCTGGTACTGTCACTCTTTTTCGGGTTGACGAGGAGCGGGGGATACGCTATTGACTCTCTCGAGAGGCTGGACGACAGTCTCTGCCTTTTTCAAGTTCAGCCATTGACCAATTGCTGTGGTTCCGCAATCTAATCAGGGTTAGCTTCACTGAACGTAATTTGGTTAGACGTCAACTTACTTCTATTTTTTTGGAATTGATCGTCGGATATCCCAAATGCGAAAGACTGGGAACAGTCAATCCTGCCTAGGTCACCATTAAACGAGACGCCTGCTCTTTCTCAACTTCATTCCACTTTGCACACACAATCAGCGTTCGTGAGTCACCCTAACAATTTCGAGTCTTCTTTAACTCTGAATGCTTGAAGGCTCCGAAGAACTGACCATTAAGCCTTTCCTCCATGTATTTGGCCGACTGGTCTAGATCAAGGTAACCATTTATGTACGTCGGACAAATATTTCATAATTTCATGCAGTTTTTAATCGAAAAATCTAAAAGCAGGTGACGCGCAATCCATGTTCGAGAAACCACACCAGTGAAAGGCACAATGAAATAAGCAAGACGAGAAAGTTCTCTAAGAGACAAGAGCTGACGAATTTATAGTCGGTCATTGCAGCACTTAAGCCCCCTCTCACCATCTGGTGAGCACTATCTGAGCCAGCCTGGTATTTTCAGTTCGATTTCCTCTCTTTCTTGTTTTTTTTTCTTTTCAGGGGACTCCACACGCCGCCATGCATACGTCCATTTAAAAAATGGACGACAAAAGGCAACAACAATCTTGCGTAAATTTCAGGGCATAATACGATTGCTGCACGTGAAATTTTACGGAATCACTGCGGGGCGCCTGTTTGAAGCAATCTTGTTGCGCAATTCTGTGGGAAACCGTTGGCGAAATCACCTCCACTTGGTAGTTCACAACTCCATTACGCAAAAAGCGGGGTGAGGGGCAGAGGCGTTGCACACGTGTCCGGAATTAAATGGCCCGTAAAACGTGCTTACCAGTAAAGGCAATAAATCGGCCCCAGCTCTTCGTGCGCCATTAGAAAGTACGACGTACGTAAGAGAAGGACTTTTCGCCCAAAAAACGGCGATCCGCTATACTATAGAACCGATCCGAGCGAGACTGCTCGCAACTGAAAGCGGAATTGACGCTCAAACCAAGCATGGCTGTGGATTTTAAAGTAAGCGGCGCCCCTCGCATTTTTTGCACGCACCATAGAATAACAGTTGTCTACAGAACCTTTACGAAACAGCGCGAGTTTCTGCGCGTTTGACTGAAAGTTCATAACACCGATTTATTCCAGAAAAAAAACTAACGAAATTGCTTCTTTGCCTCGCCTCTCACCCAAACATAGGCTCGCTCGGCTTAGATAAAGTGAAACAGGAACTGAACCACAGTGTCTAATTTTTCAACGATTCATTTTGTAATCCGAAATTGCTCCTGCGCAATAAACCAATTCAGCCACTGCGTGTCCAGTTAGGTGACTGTCGTGCTAATACCAATAAGAAATCTCAGCGGTGTACTACACCGCTTTCTTAACGCTTATATTTGGGTATAGGTTGTTCATTGAAAGGGTTAACATGATCACCAGAAGCTTGGCGTTCTTGTATTTCCTTCACGCTAATAACCGCTTAGGCCATGCCCGCCCAAAGCTCGATCGCATCACTACTCCTCCGATTCCTAAAGGCATGGCCGCAATTCCATTACGCTCTCCGAGTTCATTTGCACGGTTGGCCTGGTGTGCGGCCTTTGACATTAAATATACTAACAAAAACGAATTCACTTGCCTCAGCTAAAATGCGCCAGTGCAAGAGCTGCTTAATATGCTCATGTGCACAGACCAAGGGAGGGCGATTATCTGTGATACCCCTTAATTGAGGTTGCTCGTGTGTTTGGAGCCGCACGGTCTTTTTGTGTGTTTGTGTGGCTCGTTGTCAGTTCGGAGCGACCATAGCGGGCGCTTTTCTTCCTGCTGATGACGTTGCAGCAAGCATTACGTTGCGAGCGCTTGGTTTAGCGTCGATTGGAATATATTAAAACAAAAATATGATGCACTGCCCTAGTTCTTTCTTGGTGCAGGCAATGGTAGGTAATACAGCACACGTATGGAATTGGCCTGAACTCGTATTTCGAAGCTGAAACTAGGGTTTTATGCAGTGTACCTAGGAATCCTTGTATCCTAAAGAAATGTTATGTCCAAGTGACTTTGGAGTCGCCTTCACGACTTTACACAAATGCGTTGCTAGGATGATATTTTTAGGGAAATACAGGCGGTCTTACCAAAATAGAAGGGCCCAAAGGTTTTTTCAAGTACGCCCATACGACCCCATGTATCCAAAGAGAACTTTCAAAAAGCATCTGTATGGTTGTTTTGTGTAGTTGCTAACCCTCAAGGTTTTCCAAGCCAGCTGCTGCTTCATGCCTTCATTACACAGTGGAGTTATCGTTTTCGAGGTCACTTGCGGTAGAGTTGCACTTATGGTGATCTCATTCGCCACGTGGGGTGGAGGAGGTATGATTGATACGTTAGGGGCTGGCCGATCACCGCTTCGAAGGTACGCACAATCATACCCATTTGAGAGTAAGGTCGTTCTCGTAGCCGTGTGAGGAGGGCGCCTCCGTTTGGATCCCGCTCGACGTGATTGAGGGCTCGCTGTAGGGAAGGAGTACGAGGAGCCAGTCACCGGCTTCAGCAAGAGTACCCGCGCATTGCGACAAGCGTGGCAATCCTAGAGCGGTTCAAACTGCATTCCTGATCTTGGTCACGAGTTTCCTCCACCGTGTTGGCTTGACGGTGACAAGGGGCATAGCGTAGAGGACTGCGGAGCACACCATAGTATCGTAAATTTGCAGTGCCCAGGTGTGTGAACACTGACGCCCCTTGGCCAAGAGTTGACTGATGGCTTCCCAGGTCAGGCGATGGTCAATAGTAAGTCCAAGATATCTGACCTGGGTCTTCCAACGGAGGTAGGAGCTGTTTACTTCCAAAGGGATGATTCGATACCGTGCTGTGGTGTTGCGGAATATCATAGCTTCTGACTTGGTAGTGGAAAACCGCAGTCCGATTGCAGGGATACACTCCGAAATGGCATCAAGCGCTCTTTGTAGAGATCTCCTGATTTGGCTGCTCTGACGCTTTGGTCCCCGGGTCCAAAGTGCAACATCGTCAGAATAAGCGGAAATGCATGCGCTGTGTTCTAGTTCTGTTGGTACGCTGTCAGGCAGGCAAAGCAATGCGTGTACCATGTACAGTACACGTTTAATTGGTCACCACATTGGGCTTGGGCTACAGTCTAACTAGCAAACGGCTGTTTTTCAAGAATGGAGCACTGCCATGAACGCTCAGAGGCTTGAACACTGCGGGCCTGGCCAGGCTCCCAGCAGGGCGTCTTCAGAGAGCGCCCGATCGTCTGAACGGCCCAACGACGTGAATAACTTTCCAAGGGGATACGCGTAGCAGGGACATTTGCACGGGACATGTTCAATAGTCTGTGGAATGGGACGTGATTAATCGTCAGGGTCACTCGCATCACCGATGAGGGGTCGTTAGCGAATGCTAAGGCCGAATATATGCCCGATGGCATGCTCATATTTTTCCAGTCGCGGGTTTTTGCCAAAGTTGGTTACAGCGGCCGTTAAGAGACCATGGCCTATTCCCCATTACACATTGGCTTTGAAGCCAACACACCACCCAGACATATGTTCGCACATTACACACGTAAGGAACCTAAATTTTCCATTTTCTGGCCAAGATCGGTTTCTAATATCCGTTTAAACTAAAACCTGTAATCGAATTTTGTTAACTCCCAAACGGGCATGGTGACAATATTCCTGCCAGTGCTGGGGCTCTAGTGGAACACGTGGTGACCGTTCCCCTACGCCATTTTCGGTTCACCGTTAGGTACAAGTCGCTGCGATCGCACTTATTCATTGTACGTTTCCGGTGAGATGCAGAACGCTAATAAACGTCTCGATATTTTACGCCGCGTCCCAAATACGAGCGAAAATTTATAAAACCAACCTTGTTTATGGAACGAATGCGGAGTGCTGTGCCAGAAGAACATTTTACAGTAAAAAAATGTCACGCCTCTCGCGGAAATCTCGCCACTGCTTGGCCCAATATACGACTACGTGGAGGGACTTGCGGGCTTGCACCCACAATAAAACGAAATCTCACTTCCGCTACTGCAACTTTAGAACGGCCGCTCGTGAAGCTGTTCGCAGGGTGATGGCCAAAGCGGCCAGGCCCAGGGCGATGTCGAGAGCCTGGCCGTTTCGGGGCACATTAAAACAGAAATCGCGGAGGTTTTCTTCACGACAATTGTTGGCGTAAAGAAAGCTTTTTGTCGCATACCACGCAAAGCTATACTCCTGTGTTATTTTATGTATGCTGTTACTAACGATTATGCTAAGCATAATGCATTAGAAAACTCGCCTCTCCGAGCGTTTAGTGCAGTGCTACGTTTCTTTCCTGAGAAAAGTAACGATTCAAAGTATCCTCGTACAGCAATGACAGGATTGTTAGCGGCTCCTTTCGACATGAAGAAAAATACCTTACAAAGCTTATGCCTACCGCTTCCTTCTTTTTGGCCCGTATCTGCGCGTTGTAAGTCGCGCGAAAGCAATGCCATCTTTGATTTCGCCGAATCGATCATGCAGAATATACGCCCATGCGTCTCTTTTATTGTCGGTCTTTGTGATAATTGGGTGGGTGTCTTGTTCACTTAGGGCAATATTCCGGATGACAAATTGGACGCCTGACGACCAGCGGGATTCAGTTCCAACGGGGGCTATACGCAGCGCTAGGCATCGCGCTGCTTACCGGAAGGCTCCTTTGGGTCGCGATAAGTTATTGCACGGGCAAATCTGCACCTATGTTTGTCTCCTGCATGCAAAAGCAGAGTTCTCTTTTTAGAGGTCATCGCTTCCAACTGCGGTTAAAGAAGCCATGAAGACAAAATATAAGTTTGTTCTTTTTGAAAGAACTAGATTCTTTAGCTCTATTCCAGGTTAAGGCTATGTTCAGACTACCAACGCAAAAGCGGTATCGTGAGCTATGGACGTAAAAAAAAGGCGAGTCAGGCAGTTCGGTTGGCTGAGACGTAAAATGACATCATTCTTTAAAGATATTACGACAGTCGCACCAGCAGTCTGAACCCGGCCTAAGGCGTTTTCTAACTGAAACAACGCCGGAAACATCGAACATTTTGAATTTCGCGCTATGGAGACGTAATAGGGGCAAGACTGAAGTGCTAAGGACCGGCGTTAAATATTTAGTTATCTGTGTTTTTAACTGCACATTAGCATTCGAGTGATACGATGAAACGGAACTGTAGTTCCCACTACAGTCTCCCAGACATGTTTTTATTTGGCAGTGACTTATTTGGCGGTGACTTGACATTCTATCGCGTCAACAAAGTGCGCAAAAGTGGCTAGGAAGTCGCCACTGTTGCATATGCTTTCTGTGATACATCGATTATTTCTTGAAGTCGGCAATAAAATGTTTATGGTTCTTATTGGGTCAAACCTGTGTTGTTATCGAATCAAACTTGTATTTTGTTTTCATGGCCTCTTTAAATACAGTGACCATGTTGAAATTGCGTGATCGTTAATGGTTTCAATCGGTTCGCCATAGTACCACGACAGTCTCTTTCAGCTTTTCTGATTTTATTGCTTTGTAATGTTGAGACTGACGCCAATTTTGTTACAACTCTGCCACTTTTTTCCACACACCTATGTCTTAAATACTATGTCTTAAATAGCATTTCAAAAATATGAGGCCCAAGTGCCGTTGCTCTTGTGCGTTTATTGCTATATAATTTCCCGATCCCTGCTTCGCTCAGTTTATATTGGGTTTGTTGTGATGCAAAGCTGATAGAAAAATATTGTTTATTACGTTAGGTCAGGTTATTAAACCTCATTCAACCCTTCACCATCACTGATTTTCTGATCTCATTAATTTTTTTCCACGGGTACATCTTTGCGGTGTGCGCTTTCTTTTTTTGCAAAGTGATTCCATGATTTGGTTTCATAGGAGCTTGCTTTGCTCGTGTTCTCTGCATGTATTACTCTTGTTGCCGAAATGCCCCCACAGGCTCACTAAAACGTTAAAAGTAATCGTTTCACGAGCGGTTAAAAGCGAATAAACCGTTATTTTTATTATGGTTGACTGCTTGCGGAACAAGATAAATAGAAATTAGAGTCAATCTACTACGTGAAGCAGGATAGCCAGTGAAGATGCACAGAACACACATCCCACACATGAGCAAAGAACATAATCGCATTAACCTTTCTGATGGTATGATACACTTTGTCATGGCTTTTTAAATAGAGGGGGGGGGGGGGGACAGTGAAAGACCGGGTGTCGAAATTGTGGCGCACGTTAAAGCTCCTGGTATTGTAAGAAGTAATCGAGAGGCTTTTACTGAGGCGCGCATCAAAGACCAGCTCTAGCTTCGGCAGGTTAAACACCGTATTTTTTTTTATTTTAGTTGTTGCAGCCCTCCGGGCTGCCGGCACATGCAATAATTGGGGCACTTTGCAGAAAAATGACGAAACTGGAGTGTAACAAAAGCACACATGTAGCCTTGCAGTTGGCGTTTTCACACCTGTGTGCTCGTGACAAAAAGTAATTAAATATCAGCACAGTAATTCCCTGCCACGCATATTTTTAAGGCAGCACATGAGAGATCACGCACCGCCAAGGAGGTTGTATAGAACTTCTGGAGTGGAGATGGTGCTCGAAAACTGACGCCGACGGCCTCCATCTTGCCATGGGTAGAAAACTCGTTCCGCGGTACCAGACGCATTGCATTCGCCGCATAATGTACTTGTTTTTGCGGCAAGTTACGTTATATTTTTGCTTCCGTTCTTTTTTTGTTTTCTTTTGTTTTGTTTTGCAAGTTGATTCTCTCATGCGGCTACCTTCAAACGCACCGAGCTTTTCTTGCGCGCGTTCATTTCGCCGCATGTGGTTTCGGTTATGCTCCCCTCTCCGTGTTTCTAGAATTAAGCGCTTCGCAAGTCGCCCGTGCGTGCGCCGGGGGCGCACACATGTGGTAATTATTTACATTCTTGGGCGCTAACAACTAAAATAAATAGTAGACACAACGACATTTTTTTCTGCCCCATGTGTCGTTCTTCCGAGTTCTCTCTTGCCAAAGAGCAGAATTCGTGTTCGTTCGATCCTCGTTCGCGGATGGATGCTCCAAAGGTGTAGAAAGCAGAAATGGTCTGCTCGTGCGTCGCGTTCGGCTGCGCTAATCGCGCGAAGAAGGCGTCGGGGATCACCTTTCATCTGTAAGTACTGAGGGTATCTGTTTGTTTTGGGTTTCGAGGGCATTACTAGTATTATAACGTTATGAGTGCACATTTGCCCGCCGTTTGTGCGTGATGTAAAGGGAAAATTTGCCGTAGCACCTGCCGTCCGCTTATTGAGCATACCGTACGCGCTTGTTTGCGCAGATATGCGAATGTTTTCGCTTGTAGTTGTGGTGGTCTTGTAGTCGCTTGGCGGCGCGAAATCACATGTTTGTAACTATGTGGGGCGCAAATTGTTTTTCCGCACTAATTTAAATGCAGAGTATTGCTAAGGCAGTTACCGTCAAAAATCAAGGCACTCTTGTTTAATACATTTCCTTTACATCCGGCCATACGTGAATACACTGACGTTTCTCGTTAGCGCTTCTTCGTAGAAGTCTTTGATGCACCGCAATGCTCTCCCGCGTTCTTCGTCCGCGTGATTTTGTTATCAATAGCACGCTGCTCGCGAGCGCGGTCAACGAGGTTGTGAATGTGATTGAGTAACCTCCTGCGAGTAGTTTTCTTATCAATAGCACGCTACTATCGTGCCAACGTGTGCGGTTAATGTAGTCGTGCATCCAATTAAGTAACCATCTGGATTTGAAAAATAAAGTCAATGGGAGTCCCATGCCTTCTGTAAAGTGCACGCGGAATGAAAAAACCTGCTTTAATGTGCTTCAGTGTGTGCCAAATCCATTTCGCAAAATACGATTGAAAAGCTGGAAATAGACCCGCCGCGTTGGCTCAGTGGCTAATGCACGTGCTGCTCATCCCTAGAACGCGGGTTCGATTCCCTGCCGCGGCAGCCGCTTTTCTGGTGAAGGCGAAAAGCGCAAACTACTGTGTGAACGAGATTTCGGTGCACGTTAAAGATTCTCCAGGTGGTCAAAATTAATCCGGAGCCCTCCACTACGGCGGGCCTCATCGCCTGCGTTGCGTCAGCGCGTTAAACCCCACAATGAATCAATCAATCAACCAATCAATCAATCAAAAGCTCGTGCTCAATTTGGTCTTCGGCAAGGGCAAAACTGGGCATGTTGTTTAAACCAGAAAACGTGCATTTGCACTACATATAAAGATTGCAATATCTTGATGGATATGATTCTTGCAGTACTGCTTAAAAACCATTCGAACCGCTACTGCATTATTATTTATTAATTATTAATGAATAAGCATTCATTAATCCTAGCCACGCCGCTAAAAGAAACAAGCGTCAAATAATCGCGCTTTCGCGTGTCCCGCACTTCCAGCGTGAAATCACGGGTAATAGTAACCTTATATAACGCGGAATCTCTTGCCATGGCGCGCAACATGAGGTAATTTTAATGTTAAGGGGGCGGTCTATAGCCTTAGCTATACCGAATAAACGTTTATTGAAATAAAATCAGGGGTGGTGCCTTTAGCATAGCGCTGCGCGTTTTCCCGCATCGACAGCTCTGTTGACCACAGTAAGATATACACAGGCGAACTCGCTGCTTGAACCATATCTTTCGTCAAAACCTTACGCGTAAGGCAAAATTCAGTCTGCCCTCAAATATCGTAATCGATATACTAGCTTACCATCGTTTTCTCCCTTGTAAAGCCAAAAAAACGCGACCGCGCTTCAGCGTCCCTGCCGGCGCAGCACCTTTTCTACCCACGGCAATATGGCCGCCGACCGGTTCGCCCGGCTTCACCTCCCCGCGTTGCCCGCTATGGGCGGCCTCCACTCCAGAAGTTTTATACAACCTCCTTGCGCACCGCCTACGTGCCGCCTGTAACAGCTAATCATCACGCTGCACGACAGCAGGACGCAATTTACGCACTGCTGATTTCAACGACACGGTGGCAGGCGGCGGGCTCGGTCGTGTCGGTAGTGCTACGTCACTTGTAATCTCCGCTCATTTGGGACCTCGGCTTCTCTAATAACTCAAAGAGCGGGTTATCTATACTGATTGTGCATATACGCGTGTGGCTCCCCCCCCCTCTCTCCTGTACGCATGGGAAAAAGTGATCTGGTACACGTCCTTAACATGCCATGAAGTTCTACGTCTGGTTCTGACAATATCATTCTTGGCATACAATCATCAAAGATACTCTTACGCGAGCAGCGTCGTGCTTGGTGCGAAATGAAACTGTTTCCCACTTCTTGCCTCATTTGTGACTCTTAGGGAAGGAAGTGTGACTCTCAGGGGATAAAAGATAATAAGAAAGTTTGAAGAAACCAATAACGCAAATAAAAACAGACCCGACAGACAGACAGCCAGACAGCTACACACAAGAGCATTACTGTTAATTCAATTTCATTGTTTGTTCCACTAACCTGAGGTACACACCAGCCAAGCCTAGTCCTGCACGTTATACGAAACTTTTGAAATGAAATGCGCTGCCCTCGGTGACTTAGATGAAAAGTAGGTCTACGAAATATGGGGTTATATGTTCCTTTTACTGGAGGAACACGCAGATTCCTCTTCGAAGTGAAACCAAGCTTTTTAGGCAGCGAAGTGAATAAATACGGAGGCTGCGCCAATAAGAAAAAGTTCAAGATGCTGCAAGTTTCCCAAAGACGCTAGTCCGCTGAAATGAAGCAAGACGCTTGCCGACGTGAGGAGTTGTCGAGAAGGTAAATGCTCGCGGCTGCCTAGGAAGCTCGTGTGGGAGAGGGGCTTCGTTCATAGAATACTTTTCCGCTGCTCGCTTGGTCGGTTTCGCTAGGTGGTGGTCTAGAAAATTGAGTTTTCTCTTGCGTGCGGCTTTTCCTGCTTTGAAAAACACTGCAGTGAGTAGCTGGCGCCTGTTTGTAAAGAACGGCTAGCCATTTCTTGTGTTTTCTCGCTCGACTCGAAACAGTTTGGGATCTGAAAGACGGCGGGAATTCAATATCGGAGAACTTCACGCCTCGATGTGTTCAAGAAAAGTTTGAAACATTTGTTATCTCCCTTTCGAAATCCTTGGCAAAGAGGAGCGCGTCCTAAAAGTACGTGCGTAAACACGCACACGCTCACGGGCGAAAGAGAGTGTGGAGGGCTCCTTGAATCCTTGAGGTGCATACGAAAAAGGCCCAACTCATCTATCAGCCACTTCGTCGAGTCCACACACAACAGAAGTGGTTTTTGTTAGTTTGTCTACGAAGCAGAAATTATAAAGTTTGCGCCATTTGGAACGGAAGAGAACAAATGGCGCAATTAGGAGCGCAGAAAAAGGTCGGTACACAGCTGGGGCAGTATTCTTGTATTTGCACGTTTTCGAAACGTCAGTTTTGTGTCCCTTTCATCGTGACGTACTTCCGGTTAAGCAGTGGGCCTTTGATAATACCGTAACTGATTTTGCAAACGCATTTTAAAGAACTGAAGCCGTGCCAGGCTATCTTTTACAGGTTTATTTGAATGTGTTCTGAAAATCGAAACGCGATGAGATTTTTGTGACGACATTGGAAATTTAACCCCAACGGGACAACGTCCAAAAATGGCAGCTGGAGCCAGCTGGCTCCTGAGACAGTAAAGTGTAAACAATGCTACGGCTACGCAGTTTTTTTTTTTTGTTTTGTGGTTGTTGCCCGTTATGAGGTCGGTGACAATGACCGTGCATCAAGATAACCCTCCCGTTACGTATTTCGGCATCGGCGCACTTGGGGCGTGCTGGCGCGAGCTTTTCGAAAAGCCTCTAATGTTTCGTTACACCACTGAAGTTTTGGTGGTGCTTACCGAGTGAAAAGATGGATAAGTTGTGGGGAGTTTCGTTTATTAACGACGTACCTGTTGCACCTGAAGTCTACGAATGTTATGCTGGTATGGGTAATCGTCAAGAACAAAAGGTTGTAATTTTCATGCCGAGCTCTTTTGTAATTTTAGCCGTCTGCTCGACAGCTACCGAGCTCGCAGACGATGGTTTATCTCACTGCGTGATGGACTTGTCGACGGCGTGGATCCACCGGCTCACAGAGGGCTGCGACAGCTACATAGTTTCTTCCATACCGATCGCTGACTGAAAGCCGTCGGTAGCGAAGAAACGAAAGGCTTATAACACTTGGTCCTGGACACTGAGCCCGCGCGGCCACCGGCCGACGCACGGCCAGCGCACAGTCTTCATCGAGAGGCGGAAATGCTGCCGGATTGATTCTGCGGGAAATTTTAAAGCGTCTACATTACTTCTCGACCGCCTTTCCTCCTGGCGAGCCAACAAGGCGATTACCGGTGCATTCAAAACTGAACATCCAAAACCGTATCTTTGAAATTCAAGTGGCCTGTTGGCCCGCCGCGCTTGCATTACGTCACATTCGTTGTTTGCTTTTAGCCAATAAGGGCTCGCTTTTGCAAAAGGGACCCTTTGAAACGGACATGAAACGGACAAAACACGAGAAGACTGTCCCAGTAGCGTGATTGGTGACACTGGAACAAATGTGTGAAACGCTGTGCGAAAGTGCAGGTAGAGATGAAAAGCGCAAAAAGTAAAACGGAAGAACAGACGGAAAACAACGTCAGGTGCAGCGTCCTTCTCTTGTTTGCGCTATTTGTTTACCGAAACTGGGAAACGCACCCACTAACCCAGCAGGAAGTTCTTCAGATTATGAAACTTGTGAAATCGAATACGGTGTTGTAGGCAGCGCAGGCGGAAACTCGCGAGTGCAATATCTCGCAGTATAGGACGCGTTTTCAATAAAGGCCGGATGACTGTTCAAATTGAAACTAAGCAGTTTGTGAAGTGAGAGCACCGAATACAAAGTTTTTGGAAAGTCCAGGACGCAGCGGCTCCCCAAAAAACGCAGTCCGGCGAAATGGAGTTAGATCCTTGCCTATATGTGTGGCTGACGAAAAAGTAACTCTTCCCCGTGGCCTACTACGCATCGTGAAGTGAAGATTAGTTTCGTTCGCCGAATACTTTTGTGGTTTCACTGACGCTGTTGAAGCTAGGCGGTGCCTCAAGAAATAACACTTCTCTGCGCAAACGGATCATTCTTCTGTCTGCACATTGCAGACGGTACTTCTCTTATTTTTAAGATTGTGTACTCTGCTTTGCCGGCGGTGTTTTATTCCGCATTTGAAGTAGTCTCAGACTTCGGAAAGTCTCAAAATTCCATATCGCTGAAATTTTTCCCTTCTATCTGGGAAGTTAGGGCGGCTCGACAAGAACGTTAATTTTTCTACGGCCACTCAAATGACCAGAACTAGATGAAATTTAGAACCCCGCTTTCCCCGCTTGGCAGGGTGTAAAGATCCTTTCCACCTTGCCAAGAGAGAAGTCCAGCTAAGCTGGCGCTGCATGGTATTTGCTATGTCGGGGTTTATTTATATTTTGGAGTTGCTATAATGAATTGTAACGACAGTGGCGCGACGTTTACGCCACAGACTAAGGAGACACACACGATGGGGGGTGGAACAATTGTTTATTTATAGCAAGGCTGCGCAAATCACGGTGTAGGATCTGGTGCGCCGTACCGGCAGCCGCCGAAGAGCGCATAGCTTTGCAGAATTTCGGAAGAGGGGGGGTGAAGGGGGGGGAGACCCTGAGCGTGGCGAACACTGTACACGACTCGGAATAGAGGAGGAGGCAGTCAGTGGACAGGAGTATAAAGAGTAGCGGTAGCCATACTATCAGCGTCGCTGGCAATGCTTCAGGTAGGACTGAAATGCATTTTCCGAGAGTCATTATAAACTGTCATATATCAAAATATAAGGGCAGCAGGGGCTTTTTTTATTCTTTCGAGAATTTTTTTTCATGCGCTGAAAATTGTGGGTCTATGCCCACTGTGTCGCCGGAGATGGTCGACTGGATTCTAGGCATATACAGCTTCACTGTAAAACCTGTAGTGTGAATTATTTTTCCTCTTATGAAACATTTCACTACACTAACACGCAGGCCTGCTTTGCAGGCCCGGGCACACGCACGCATCCGCACGCGCGCACACGCACACACTGACTAACCCTAACTTCTTTCAGTATTCCCACACCACACTTGTTTAGTCCATTACTGAGCAATATGGGGTAAATATACTGCTCCGTGGTGGCCAGCTATTAGAACGTTTTGGCTCCGAGAGGGTGTTTTAAAAGCTAAAAGTGTATGAGGTGAAAATTGGAGGGTGGTGTCCACACGATCGGAGACCCGGTAGTGCGGCAGCACACGTCTGTATCCCCATCTAGTCACACATTCGGCCTGTACAACGCGTCTACAAATGTGTTACGTATCACGTAAGCAAATAGTACAGTATCACAGACAGAGCGAGTACACGTACACTATCTGGAGTGACTGTTTTGTTTTTATATGCAACAAGAATGGCCGTTCATCCGCGTTCGGGAAAATCACTGGAAAACACTACCATTTCACGCAAATTTCAGTACCAGATAGATCAATCGTCGTATATGAAAGTTGGCATGCATGCTTAGAAACACATTTTAATAGAAAGAGGGGTTCGGAATTTCCTCTAGGTGTGGTCTTTTCAGTGTCCGTAGAAAAATTAACGTTCTTGTCGACTCGCCCTAAAAATAAACGTTCTTCGATCATCCATGTTTTCACGCCGGTCGTGCATCCTGGTGGGCTAAGTACAGAAGTGGATTATTACATACCATCCCGTCCTTCCGAATAGCATTGGACATTGGGCTGTTATGTAGACTCGACACGAAAACAAGGGGTCTCCACTTTGGTGACGCTAAATAACAGTCGCGTTGAATGCAGTTTCCGCTTTTTTTGAGCCAAAGCTCCATTACGCAACACCTCTCAAGGACATTCGACACGTTGCAATGACCTTCTGCCGGCGGCGCACAATCACAACCTTTGTTATGGCTTCGCTTGCTCGGAGCTTCGCCGCTGTGGTACCACGTGACTAGCAATGGTGAAACGGCTGCATCGGCTGCGCTTTATCGCTCAGCGGCGGCAGGGACAGCTGTACGTGTGATTCAGGGCAAAGCGAACGACTTGACCAGGCGAGGGTTGAACGTCTTATATATACAAAACACTGCGCTTACTGAACTTAATGGAACCAAGATTGGAGAAACAATTGTTGCAAGGGCCCGAAAGTGCTGCTTTCCCTGTGCTTCTATCCTTACTATCGCCATCTATTGCGCTCCGGCTGACTGTGCATGCCTGTAAGCAAAAGCGACAGGATCCCCGCAGGGGGCATCTGCGCAAGCAGATGTTTGGTGTATGTGCGACACCACGGACCCCGAGCACCCACGTCTAGCCGTGCGTGGCAGAGCCGTGTCCGAGGAAAAGGGGAACCTGGTGGTTGAGCCAATGCCGAGTGTTTGGACCTTTAAGGCCCCTCGGCAAAGGCAACACACCACTTTGGCCCACGCTTCACGTAGACGGCACCTCCGGCCTGACCCGACCGGAGGGAATCGGCAGTCGCCTCTTCCTGTCCTCCTCTACATCTTTTACTTTCCTATCCTCTTTCTAACAACTTTCCTGTCACCTTCTCTCTTCTTGGTTCTTCTCCTTTTCTTGGCGGCTAGGGTTAACCTGGTGTGGCTAACAACCCTGTGTTACGCCATATGTGGTTATAGCCGTGGTGTAAATCTGGCGCAGGCAGGCCTTGCTTGCAAGTACCTGTCGCGTGCCCTTGTTGGGCCCCAGGGTGGGCGGATGCACCACGGCCGAATAGAATTTATTAATTCATGGCTTCTTCAAAACCCCGCTCCAAACACGATCGGTCCCTGAAAAGCGGCCGCACCGAAGTTTCCTTCCCACTACTCCCTGCAATCGCTGCCCCTAAACCGGACAACTACCCCCGCTTCCTAATAATCGAATCAACAGAAAAAGAAAACCCCATCACTTCCAAGTCTGTATTTCTGATCTCAAAATTCCTTGAAAACATTGTGGGCAAATCTTATAAGGCTAAAAAACAAAGAACTGGTGAACTCCTAGTAGAACTCAATAATCAGCAACAGGCAACAAGTCTTCTCAACCAAACCCGCATGGCCGATCTAGATGTCAGGATCACACCCCACCGCAGCCTCAACAGCTCGCAGGGTGTGATCTCTGAGACGGATCTCCTAAACGAGACAGACATCGACCTCCTCGAGGGCCTCAAAGATCAAGGTGTGACGGCAGTGAGGCGGATCACCATCCGGAGAGACAACAAAGAAATAGCTACGAAGCACATCATCCTAACATTCGACCGATCCACACTTCCAGAACACATAAATGCAGGATTCATCCGTTGCCCAGTCCGTCCATACATTCCGAACCCGCGCCGCTGCTTCAAGTGCCAGCGGTTCGGTCACAGCACTAACGCTTGTCGCGGAAGACTAACCTGCGCCAAATGCGCCCAGAACGATCACCCCACTGATAATTGCAACACACAGGTCTTCACCTGTGCCAACTGCCAGGGACCCCACCCAGCATACTCCCGCACCTGCGAAAAATTCCAAGTAGAAAAGAAAATCATAAACATAAAAGTAACCGAGAACATTTCCTTCCCGGAGGCGCGAAAGAGGTTCGCCTCTTTCCCCCTGGGGAGGTACGCAGACGCAGCTCGCCGGGGGGCGGAGCGGCGTTCTGCTTCGGCAGGGACACAGTACTGCGGCGCAGACTGTGCCCGGCCCGAGCTCCCCGCTGAGTTGCTGTTGGCAGCTCAATCCGTCACCGTGCCGCAGGGGGAACCTTCAGCGGTTGCGGTGGCAACCAACACGGTTGGTAGTGGTGCCGCTCCTTCCGGTTCCACTCCTCTGGCCCCCAGTTCACCTGATGGCACGGAGGAAATGGACGCGGAGGGACCGGCAGGTGCTTCCACCTCCGCCCCACCGCCTGTGCCACCCTTGGCACCCCTGGCGGTCGTGGCCCCAGAAAGGGGCCCCCGAAAGGGTCCACAGTCCAAGGAGCCCGACAAGTCGGCAACTCCGAGGACATCTGAAGAGAAAATGGACGTCAATCCGTTCGTCGCTGCTGCGCAGCGGAGGGGACGGGATCGGACGTCACAATCCCAAGAAAGAAAGAAGCCAGCCAGAGTAACCGCCCCGAACGACACATAACCACACATTCCAGTCGCTCCTAACATAAAATAATGGGAAAAGAAAATTTAATACAATGGAACTGTAGAGGCCTGTTTAAGAACCTGGATGATGTATGCGAGTTACTGCACTCCAATCAGCCAAGTGTCATGTGTCTCCAGGAAACACACTTGAATAAAAAACACACAAATTTCTTAAATAGTTACCTGGTGTTCCGAAAGGACAGAGACGGCTGCACATACTCTTCTGGTGGTGTGGCCATCGTTGCCCGCAAATCCTTGGAATGTCACACCATCCAGCTGAACACTGTCCTAGAGGCTGTTGCAATCCGAGTAATAAGTTTTAATAGGCTAATCACGGTGTGCTCCCTCTACATCCCACCAGACTATCACTTGTTGAGCTCCGAGTTCGAGGCTCTTGTGGATCAGTTACCTGAACCCTTCATTTTAATGGGTGACCTCAATGCACACAATCCTCTGTGGGGCTCTTCTAGAACAGATGCCCGAGGTCGCCTCATCGAAAAGTTCTTAACATCATCGGGAGCATGCCTGTTTAACAAGCAACAGCCTACATATTATAATATAGCGCACAACACCTACTCACACCTTGACCTTGCTATTGGCTCTTTCCATTTCTTGAATGGGGAGTGGACACAAACCCCTATGGTAGTGACCACTTCCCAACATCCTTAACATATATAGGTAAAGGGCCAAATAGTTCTCTTTCCCATAGTAGGTTCAACGAAGCTAGAGCGAACTGGACCACATTCACAGAAACATCTAAACTGCACTGCACAGACATTAGACACTTACACGTAGAGGAGGCAACCGAGCTCGTCACGGCGCACATCCTCGACGCCGCCGAAAAGTCCATTCCCCAGTCCTCCGGAGCCGTGCGGCACCCAAGGAGGGCCTGGTGGAATGACGACTGTCGGCGGGCGCGAGAGGCCCAGAACAAAGCTTGGGGTATCCTTCGCCGGTACCCCACATCAGAAAACATGATTTCTTTTAAACGGGCAAAGGCTTTCGGGAAGCGTGCGCGCCGTGAGGCAAAACGAGAGAGTTGGCGCGCTTTTCTTACATCAATAAACTCCTACACAGACACACGTAAAGTATGAACAAGGATACGTAAACTGAAAGGACAAAATACACATAGCCTGCCCCTGGTCAGCACAACGGGGGACACACTAGAAGACCAGGCTAATGCACTTGCACAACACTTCGAACACGTCTCCAGTTCATCACACTACACAGACACTTTCATGAAACACAAAACATCTGCCGAAAAGAACTCTCTACGTGACAAGAACAGATCAACTACGTCTTACAACTCTGAGTTCTCACTTTTTGAGCTGAGGGCCGCTCTCAACACTTGTAAGCCTTCAGCTCCAGGCGCAGACAACATCACATACACTATGATACAACACTTACACCGAGACACTTTAGAAACACTTTTACACCTATACAATAGAATATGGATTTCGGGGCGGTTATCTAGGTCTTGGAGGGAGGCCATAGCAGTGGCCTTCCTCAAGGAGGGGAAGGATCCCACCTCCCCTGCAAGTTATCGTCCCATATCCCTGACAAGCTGCCTCTGCAAGCTTCTCGAGAAGATGATAAACAAGAGACTTGTATATTTCCTGGAATACAACGGTCTTCTCGAGAGCTGCCAGGCAGGCTTCCGGGCAGGGCGATCCACAAATGACCAACTCGTTGGCTTAGAATCATATATAAGGATGCATTCGTTCATAAGCAGTACTGCATTACACTGTTCTTTGATCTTGAAAAAGCCTACGACACCGCTTGGCGCTACGGCATCCTCAGCGATCTGAAGTCGTTAGGTTTGTCGGGCAACATGCTAAACACACTTGGCAGTTACATGTCCAAGCGAACCTTTCGTGTGAGAGTTGGGTCTGCACTCTCTAGGGTTCATGTCCAAGAAAATGGCGTGCCTCAAGGTGGAGATTTGAGCTGCACATTGTTTATAGTGAAGATGAACTCGCTTGGAAAGGCATTGCCACCAACAATATCCTGTTTTATGTATGTAGATGATGTTCAAATATCTTTTAAATCATGTAACATGTCTATCTGTGAACGGCAAATTCAGCTTGGTGCCAATAAACTAGCTAGCTGGGCAGACCGAAATGGGTTTAAACTTAATCCAGCTAAAAGCACCTGTGTTGTGTTTTCTAAATTGCGCGCGATCCGGCCCGATCCTGAGATCAAGCTGAACGGCCTATCAATTCCTGTTAAAAAGGAACACAAGTTTTTAGGAGTAGTGTTTGACGAAAAACTAACATTTATATCTCACATTAAACAACTTAAACATAAATGCCTAAAAACAATGAACATTTTAGAGGTCCTCTCACACCAAGCATACGGTGCAGCCAAACAACTCCTGCTGCGTGTATTTACCAGCTTAATAGGTTCAAGGTTGGACTACGGGAGTGTGGTGTATGGGTCAGCAACAAAAACCACATTGAAAATGCTGGACCCATTGCTGCACTTGGGGCTTCGGCTCGCGTCAGGTGCGTTTCGCACTAGCCCGGTCCAGAGCCTGTACGCTGAGTGTGATAAATGGTGCCTAGAACATCAGCGAATCTACATAGACCTATTATATGCTTTTAAAATTTCATCAATTAGTAACCATCATTTTAAACCAGTATTTAACGATACTTTCTCATTGCAGCTGTTTTTAAATCGTCCATCTGTTTCTGTACCTTTCTCCCTTAGAGCGAGGAAGGAAGCTTCTGACTTTGACTTCTCGTTTTTAGACTTATACAATTCATCGTTTAGGGACCTTTTACCACCGTGGCATCTCCGCCCAGTTTCTTGTGATACATCTTTTACACAAATCCAGAAGAACCGGGTTCCACAAAGTGCGATTCTGCAGCACTTTTTGTCCCTACAGCAAAAGTATCAGTGTTTAGAATTTTATAGCGATGCCTCAAAGACTGCTTCCGCTGTGTCCTCTGCGGCACACGGACCAAACTTAAGCATCTCTAAGACTATGAATTTACTTAGTAGTATCTTCACGGCAGAGGCGTATGGCGTGCTCCTCATTCTGAATCACATCCTTCAACATAAAATACCCAAATCTATCGTTTACACAGATTCTTTGAGTGTTGTGCGCGCGCTATCATCTGGAAAGTCGTCTAAAAATTATGTGATCAATCTTCTTTTTAAGACCATTATGTCCGCGTACGCCTCAAATCTCGAAGTGATTGTGTGCTGGGTTCCGGGCCACTGTGGGTTACGCGGAAATGAGCTGGCGGATAAAAGTGCCGCCGCTGCTGCACTGACGAACACAGTGGACATAACAACACTACCTTACACAGACCTCAAGCCACACATCAGAGAACAACTTCGTAAAACATGGCAAACACAGTGGAGCCAACTGACAGACAACAAACTACACCTAATAAAACCACACTTGGGACGATACACAACAGACACACACAACAGATTCAACGAAGCTACACTAGCCAGATTACGGATAGGCCACACACATGCTACACACTCCCACCTGCTCACTGGATCCCCAAGACCTCTGTGTAGCAGGTGTGGAGAACACCTATCCGTAATCCACATCCTAATTCAATGTAATGCACTCACCACAACTCGACGCAAACACTTTCCACAACTATACAGACAACACATCCCACTCCACCCCACACATTTTTTAGCCGACAATGCTACAATTCCTTTTAAGTATGTTTCGAAATTTTTAAAAGAGATTAATTTTTTACAGCTCATTTCATACTGCACGTAATTACAACCTGGCCCTCTACACCAGCCATCTCATTTGTTTTTAAACAGCTTCTGCTTCACTTTAGTTTACAATTGTAATTTTAATTCTCATCGCTTTTATTAAATCACACTTGTTTCTGGCGCTCTTTGCCCTCGTCGGCCTTGCGCCATAAAAAGACAATCATCATCAAAAGCGACAGGATGAATCCAGTCATCGAGTTCAGCTAGCTATAGTTGATGACAGGGTAAGAGTGCAGCAGGAGCTTCGCCCACAAGCGTTGTGTGGCTGCTACCTGACTCTCCGCGGTTAGATAAAATAGTTCGTTATATTGCAGCTGTTTATACCCATGATTACTAATATGAGCGGCTGACAGTATAACCATCTGATTATGAAGTCGTTTATATATGCTTCATTCCGAAGAATGAATGATTTTCACAGGAAAAAGAAAAGACCGTCCTCGTTGAAAACTGGCTCAGGAGAAAAAAAAATTACTAAAAAACAAATGTTATTCTTGGTAGAAACTATTTCCGGTGTATTTTATACTTAAATCAAGGCTATCTGTGATTGTTTTCCTGTTATATAACAGAAATAAACATAAAAAAACGCGCACATGATTTTTGGGTCTGAATAGTTCGAATTTCGACCGCTGCACGTCACTTAGCCGTCGTCTGCTTAGAGAAAAATAATCAACATAATGGTCGTCGTTATATTTAGTTGGGCTCCTCGCAGTGCGAATATTTCTTCACTTTGCGTGTGCACTCATTGTCAAGAAATGTAGTCGGTACAATAACTTCCACAGCCATCATCACCGTTAAATCAATCGTCGTAAACGCAGGGTGGACGAAAGGGGCGGTTCGTCGCTGCAATGCCTGGATGCAGTGCACGGACTGTGTAAGCCCAGGGTGAAAAAGAAACCAGCGGCGAAAATTAATCGGTGTCTCTCAGAAATCGGCCGCGATATCAACGGGCCACGTATTGTTCTATGCGACCGTTTCGAACGTAATGACGCCCTGCAAACACCTATCGCGGCAACGCACCCAACGGTGGAGGTTGCGATTCCACATAATTAAGGTGTCCTGCCTTCCGAAATCAGCTGTACGTGCGAAGAAACAAGCGTTATTTTATTCCGCTTAAACGAGACGACAACAACGCGCGAGCAGAGAACTGCGGGATGTGAACCGTTACAAGTCTAATCATTTCTACTTCACGAGACACGCGAGTGGCAAGACACTATACGTCAGTTGGTTAGATTGACAGTATAACTATACGGTGTCATGCTTTCAATCCAGGCGATGATCTCCGAGGTGTTTCCCGCCGATGTAATAAAACAGCTGCTGCCGTTTCTTTAGTGTCATATCACCACCCCGCAGTTTACAGTGGAATGATGCGGCAGAGAACCCTGACTGGCGCTGAAAATTGATAGAAAAACACCCTTAAACACTAGCAGCCGCCTAAAAAATTACTGTTGCGAGCTTTTATCGAAAAAATGAATAGTGACCTACAAATGCATCCTTCCGAAGTTATACTTTCCAAGGTGTGCTACATTAATCTTTCATTGGCTTTACACTGGTGCAGCATCCTACCGTGAAGATATTTTTATTGCTGATGAGGCTATTCGGTTCAACGAAAATATTCAAGTTGAACAAAATATTTTCGGCTCAAGAAAATATTCGGTTCAACGTGTTGTTCCTTTGTAGTCATGTCAAACTTTTGTGGAAGCATTTTTGTTTCTGATAATCTTCCCGAAGCCAATAATCTTCCTCTATGTACACCAAACAATGACGTTGAACACTGACTGCCCCATACGAAACTTGAACGAACGGCTATACAAGTGTATTCAATTCTTACTGCACCTATTTAGACAACTACACTCAACAGGCCCAATAATGAATTGAGTATGAACATGAGCTCTAAGTGACTTATTTAAAAATGTGCCGACATCTCCATGCAAGCATTTGTCCACTTCTTAAACCAATCAGAGCACCGAACTGGAACAGGGAGAAGAAATATTTAAGTCTCGTTGCCTCTTGTCAAGGTGTAATGGGCTGCTGAACAAGCATTTTGTATTCTTACCACACTTTCCAGCCAGCAGCAGCAGCAAAGTGGCACCTTGAAAGCCTGACGAATCCATTTTGATTTGCTGCACCGGTGTTTTCAATGCCTCATGCAGCTTTAAATCCAAAAGCAACAGTGTGTACGTGAAAAGCAGTGACTTTACAGCGTGAAGGTGTGGCATGAATTCATTCTAACGTATTACATAAACATCTTCAACTTTCACCACAACTTCATGGCCAGAAACTACAATGTGTGCCTGCGAGAAGCAGCGACTTCATAGCCTGAAAGTGTCGCGTGAATTTATTCTAACGTACAATGGAAGTGTCTTCAACTCTCACCGCAACTTTGTGGCTAGAAGCTACAATGTGCGCATAAAAAGCAGCGACATCATAGCTTGAACGCCTGGCATAAACACATGCCAGGGTATTTTATTAAAGTTTTCACTTCTTACCATAGCTTTCTAGTCAGAAGCAACAGTTCAACCTTGCAAAGAAGTTAGATATTGTCGCGAAGACAAGAACGATGCAGTTGTCTTGAATGAGAAACACGTTTATTGGAGCGAACTTGTGCTCCCCTAGCAACTCAAAAGAATACAGAGGCGGCGAAGCAGCGGTCAACAAAGTGACTTGCACAGGCGAGTGTCGTCGAATCGAATCCTCCGGCGTCCGCACTGCAGGCTTTTTATCTTTCGGCGCGCGTGGTTCTCGAAACGTCGATTCACATCGAGAACATACTAGATCCAAGAAGATTATTCTGGGCTGTTCACGTTAGATCGGAATGCTCTCCCTATCACGACAGATAACACATGCGGCACAGAAAGAAAGAATGGAACACGCGCTTCCCTTGGCGCAGAGATAACACAGACCGGCGCAGCCGGGCGGTAAAAGCAAAACACAAATAAACAAACCCAATGTATGGTTCGCAGCATTACCCCCCCTCTAAGAGTGCATCGACCCGATGCTAACATAAGCGACAGTCCGAAAATAAAAATAAAATTCGTTATCGTCCGTAGAAAGGTTTTAAGCGAACCACGTGAACGACTTCGGGCCGCGTGCGTCGTCGTGATGTTCCGGAATCACCATCGGGGATCACCTCGTAGGTAAGTTGGCCGACACGTCGTAGAATCTGGTAGGGTCCGAAATACCGTCGCAGGATCTTCTCACTGAGTCCGCGTCGTCGGATGGGAGTCCAAACCCACACACGATCCCCTGGTTGGTACTGGGCGTCTCGGCGTCGGAGGTTGTAGCGGCCCGCATCCACCAGCTGCTGGTCCGTTATACGAACTCGAGCGAGCTGGCGGGCCTCCTCCGCACGTTGAAGATATCCGTGGACGTCGGCGTTGAGGTCGTCGTCTTCTACGTGTGGAAGCATGGCGTCGAGCATCGTAGTTGGCCTTCTACCGTAGACAAGCTCGAACGGCGTCAGCTGCGTCGTCTCCTGGATAGCCGTATTGTACGCAAACGTGACATACGGGAGCACTTCGTCCCAAGTCTTATGTTCAACGTCAACGTACATTGACAGCATATCTGCGATTGTCTTGTTCAGACGTTCTGTTAGTCCGTTCGTTTGGGGGTGGTACGCCGTCGTTCTTCGGTGATCCGTGTTGCTGTAGCGTAATACTCCTTGCATCAGCTCCGCAGTAAATGCCGTTCCGCGGTCGGTGATTAGGACTTCCGGGGCTCCATGTCGCAGCACAACTTGGCTTATAAAGAACTTTGCCACTTCTTGTGCAGTCCCCCTCGGAAGAGCGGCGGTCTCTGCGTAGCGCGTCATGTAGTCTGTCGCTACGACAATCCACTTGTTCTGTGATCGTGACGTAGGGAATGGGCCTAAAAGGTCCATTCCAATCTGTTGAAATGGTCTCGATGGGACGGCGATCGGTTGCAGAAGTCCGGCGGGTCTTGTCGGCGGCGTTTTTCGTCGCTGGCAGTCACGGCAGCTCCGGACGTAGTGGGTGACGTCAGAGGTAAGGCCGGGCCAATAGTACCTCGCCTTGATTTTTCCAATAGTGCGCGCTGTGCCGAGATGTCCGGAAGACGGGTCGTCGTGGCACGCTTCCAAAATTTCGTCACGAAGGTCCGCGGGGATGACGAGAAGGTAATTCGCTCTTGTTCCGGGGCTGAAATTCTTCTTCACGAGGACGGAGTTTCTCAGGCTGAATGCTGGTAAGCTGCGTTTGAAGGTCCTAGGAACGGCAACGTTGCATCCCTCGAGGTACTCGATTACGACGCGTAAGTCGGGGTCGGCACGCTGCTGGGCGGCTAGGTCGCTCTCCGTCACGATCCCGAAGAACGCGCTGTCTTCGTCAGCGTCTTGTGGTGGTGGGTCGACGGGGGCGCGGGACAGGCAGTCGGCGTCCGAGTGTTTCCTGCCGGATTTATAAACGACTGTAACGTCGAACTCCTGCAGGCGCAAGATCCACCGCCCAAGACGGCCAGAAGGGTCCTTCAAATTGGCGAGCCAACACAGCGCATGGTGGTCTGTTACAACCTTGAATGGCCTTCCATACACGTATGGGCGAAATTTTGAAATCGCCCATATAATAGCCAGGCACTCTTTCTCAGAGGCAGAATAATTTTTCTCCTCCTTCGACAGACCACGACTGGCATAGGCGATTACCCTTTCGCAGCCGCTTTGCTTTTGGACAAGGACGGCACCCAAGCCTATATCACTGGCGTCCGTGTGCATTTCCGTTTCGGCATTTTCGTCGAAATGAGCGAGCACGGGCGGTCTTTGCAGGCGTTTTTGCAGCTCGCAGAATGCTTTTTCTTGGTCGTTTTCCCAGCTGAAAGGGGTGCTATCTTTCGTCAAGCGCGTGAGTGGCTCTGCAATGCGTGCGAAGTTTGCGACGAAGCGCCGGTAGTATGCGCACAGCCCGAGAAATCTCCGCACGCCCTTCTTGTCTTTCGGCCTTGGGAAGTTCGCAATGGCTGAAGTTTTTGCCGGGTCAGGTAGGACTCCCGCGGCGTTGACGACGTGGCCCAAGAACTTGAGTTCCCCGTATGCGAAACGGCACTTTTCAGGCTTCAGCGTCAACCCCGACGTACGAATGGCCTCGAGTACAGACTCCAACCTTGCAAGGTGTTCGTCGAAAGTCCGGGCGAATACCACTACGTCGTCGAGGTATACGAGGCAGGTGTGCCACTTAAGGCCAGCTAGCACAGTGTCCATGACTCTTTGAAACGTCGCTGGTGCTGTGCACAGCCCAAACGGCATCACCTTGAACTCGTATAGGCCGTCTGGGGTTATAAATGCAGTCTTCTCTCGGTCTCTCTCGTCCACTTCAATTTGCCAGTAGCCGGTCTTCAGGTCCATCGATGAGAAGTACTTCGCGTGGCAGAGGTGGTCGAGGGCGTCGTCGATTCGGGGGAGGGGGTACACGTCCTTTTTCGTGATTTTGTTCAGTCGCCGGTAGTCAACACAAAACCTTAATGTGCCGTCTTTTTTCTTTACGAGTACGACGGGCGCAGCCCAGGGGCTTTTCGAGGGCTGTATAATGTCGTCGCTGAGCATGTCGTCGACTTGAGTCCGGATGGCTTCCCGTTCGTGTGAAGAGACGCGGTACGGTGACTGTCGGGTGGGTCGGGCTCCATCTTCGGTTATTATTCGGTGCTTCGCTAGAGGGGTCTGACGTAGTTTTGCGCTCGACGAAAAACATTCGCTATAGCGACGCAGCAAAGCCAATAACTTGTTCCGTTGTTCTTGCGGTAGCGCCGGATTCACGTCGAAAGGCTGCGGGAGCTTGAAGGTTTCTACGGGTGTGCGTTCAAAGTCGGCGACCGCGATCACGTCACTTGCTTCTTGCGCTTCTTCGAGGAATGCAATTGCCGCGCCCTTGTTTAAATGCTGGTACTCCTCGGTGAAATTCGTAACCAAAATGTGGGATTGGTGTTCCTTGAAGCGCGCAATGCCTCTTGCGACCGACACACCACGGTTGAGAAGCACCCTTTGATCGGTGTCTACGATAGCGTCGACGTCAGGAGCAGCATCTTTACAGTAGACTGCGACCATCAAGCTTGCGCGGGGTGGCAGGGTGACATGATCATCGGCAATCCTTACAGCAGCACGTCGTTCGGGGTTCGGTTCCGGCGTCATGGAGTGATTGGGGGAAAAAGTTATTGACTTGGTCTGCAGATCGATTATTGCACCGTTGTCCATCAAAAAGTCCATTCCAAGAATTACGTCGCGGGAGCAGTTAGGCAGAATGACGAACGCCGCAGGGTACGTTGTGCCGTCTATGGTGACGCGCGATGTGCACGTTCCACTTGGCGTCACGAGGTGGCCTCCTGCTGTGCGTATGTGCGGACCGTCCCATTTGGTCATAACTTTCTTCAGTTTAGACGCAAATGGTCCGCTCATTACCGAATAGTCAGCTCCCGTGTCTACGAGGGCGACTACGTCAAAGCCGTCGATGGACACCTTGACGTCAGATGCAGTCTTCCTCGAGTTCCGGGTTCGTCGGGGCGTCGTATCTCTGCTTGTACGTGTTGACGGTCGGGCACTGTGCATCGTCGTTGTCGTCGCCTTCTCAACGGACGTCTCGGTCAGGTCGGGTACGCGTCGCGCCGTGTAGCTGTCGTCGTGTTCAGGAGTCTCGTTAGGGCTAGGTCGGGTCGTCGGGTTGAGGGCATGTCGTGAATGATGGTCTTCAGCGAGTCGCTGCGTCGTTGGAGGGTTTTCATTTTTCCGCCGTTGTGCAACTTTACCTCCCGAAGTTGCTTCTTTTAGTTTCCCCCGCGTGGGCTGGGGGACCTTCCACGTGAGAAGTCAGCAGTGCTGCGGCGGTTCGGTGACTGATACGGGTAGGGCGACGGTGAACGGTTGAAGCGGGCTGGTCCTCGGTTGGTGTTGGAGAGGTATTCTTCGATCTCAGCAGGGCGCTGGCCGTATCGGGGGCGTGGGGCGTCGACGGAGAACCCTCGCAAACCGAGCCTCTTGTAGGGACAGCGACGGTAGATGTGGTCGGCCTCTCCGCAGTGGTAGCACAGCGGGCGATTATCGGGCGTTCGCCACACGTCGGTCTTCCTTGGCGTCTGGTATTGGTCTACAGGGCGTCGGGCGGGCGGCATTAGACGGCGGTATGGCTCGGCCTCTTGACGACGGGTTGGAGCAGGGCGGGGTTGACGAACAGCCGAGGAGTAGGTCATGGCTTGTGGTTCGCGGGGTGCTTCCGATGGCGTAGAAGTTCCCAGTGCGTTTTGGACTTCTCGGATTACGTCGGTCAAGGAAGCCACTTGAGGTTGCGGCGTCGTTGGAAAAAGCTTCCGAAGCTCCTCCCTGACCACTGCTCGGATGGTCTCTCGCAATGTATCGGAGCTTCCATTTGCGGCACCGATGGTCTCCGAGAACAGCGCGTTGACAGGGCGGTCGTACTGCCTCGTTCGAATTTCTAGCGTCTTCTCCATCGCGGCCGCCTCAGACGCGAATTCCGCCACTGTCTTCGGAGGGTTACGGACTAGACAAGCAAAAAGCTCTTGCTTCACTCCTCGCATTAGAAACCTGAGCTTCTTTTCCTCGGTCATTTCAGGGTCCGCACGACGAAAAAGTCGCTTCATGTCCTCAACGAAAATCACGACACCTTCGTTGGGGTGCTGCGTTCGAGTTTCAAGCAAAAGCGCAGCTCGCTCTTTTCTCACCACGGTAGTGAAAGTCTTAAGGAACTCCCTTTTGAATTAAGTCCAGTCGGTCAAAGAGCTCTCATGGTTCTCGAACCAAGTTCGAGCAGCATCTTCTAAGTAAAAGAAGACATGCCGGAAAGTTTCTTTGTCGTCCCACCTGTTGAAGATGCGGACGCGCTCCAGCTTCTCCAACCATTCTTCGGGGTCTTCAGCGGGGGCTCCCCGGAACGATGGCGGTTCTCGGGGCTGCTGCAGGATGATTGGCGACGTTGTTTCTTGCACCATGGTGTTGGTTGCAGCGTTCCTTCTCTTGGGCCCTTCTGGCAGAAGACCGAACTCAGGTAGCAATCCTTGCAGTCGGGGGCTTTCTCTGGTTGGACTGGCTTGGCGGCTTCGAGATGTCGTAGAGGGCATAAAGACTTAGTACCCCGCACCTCCACCAGATGTCGCGAAGACAAGAACGATGCAGTTGTCTTGAATGAGAAACACGTTTATTGGAGCGAACTTGTGCTCCCCTAGCAACTCAAAAGAATACAGAGGCGGCGAAGCAGCGGTCAACAAAGTGACTTGCACAGGCGAGTGTCGTCGAATCGAATCCTCCGGCGTCCGCACTGCAGGCTTTTTATCTTTCGGCGCGCGTGGTTCTCGAAACGTCGATTCACATCGAGAACATACTAGATCCAAGAAGATTATTCTGGGCTGTTCACGTTAGATCGGAATGCTCTCCCTATCACGACAGATAACACATGCGGCACAGAAAGAAAGAATGGAACACGCGCTTCCCTTGGCGCAGAGATAACACAGACCGGCGCAGCCGGGCGGTAAAAGCAAAACACAAATAAACAAACCCAATGTATGGTTCGCGGCAATATTATATTGAAGAAGTGACGTAAAATCATTGCGACCTGCTGAGCAAGTTTTTCCAATTTTTACTGCGTCTGAAACAGCCGGAAGCAACAGTGTGCTCAAAAAGCAGCGATATGACACTCTGGAGGCCTGAAGGTAAACCATTTTGATATTACGCATCGCTGTTTTCTATGATTGTTGCAGCTGTATAACCTGAAGCAACAGTGCATGCTTGAAAAGTATGAACATAGCATCCTGAAAGGGTGATGTACCCCATTTCTCCCTGATACACAAGTGTTAGCAATTATTACTGCAGCTCTTCAACCTGAACCAGCTTGAGAGACTGTTTGAAGGCTTTCCAACTTTTGTCACAGTTGCTGGAACAATAAAAACATCTAAAAGTGGGAAGCGGTGTTGAATGTAAATTAAAGTATGCTCCATGGGAAGACGCTCAAACATGTCCTCCACTCTGTATAATAACAACAGTCTATCATGACAGAGACACTGGAAATCTGAATATCTGCCAATACACTATGTAACTCCTTTGTTGAAACTTAAACTGCACAAGCACCAGAATGCAATCATTAAACTACAGCCATCACCATGAAACACAGCTGCAATCGACAAATTTTTATAACTCATAAAGCCCATCACACAAACTTTGCATGAAGATAAAGGGAAGAGAAACTGTAGGTTCATTCCTAAGAGACGCATTCAACTATTCCAAAACAACTTTAACAGTTCACGACACTTCTGAGAAATTCCACAATGCACGCAATATACGCAGCCTCAGTTCACGCATAAGCAGTTTCTCTGATGCCACTTTGCGTAGCGATAAGAACATACGCACCATAAGCTTAGCACGCTCAATAAAAAGTTGCGCGCATTTGTATTTTTGGCAAAGTATAAAAAAATACGTGGCCATGTCGCGCGGCCACACACTTCCGGCTTTCTTCAACGGCGTGGTTCAAAATCCAGCAATCATACAGTTTCGATGTTTATGACAGTCAAAAAATGAAACGCCACCACATTTGATTACCTCAACAATACTCGCACTCGTTCATACTTTTGAATGTGCGATGATGTGCCCATTGGTAAAAACAGAACGCCATAGGCACCCGTCTCTCGCAGGAAGGCAGGTTCATACAGATTTTTTTAAAGCTACCCAGTCTCGGATAATTGTGCACGAACGTTTAATTCTTCGCGAGTCTCTGAAATAATTCTTGATACCTGTTTACGCCACGAAAAAAAAAAACGCCACACCACTGCTCCGGTCGTACCCCGGCAAGCTAAACCAATGCGCGAATCAGTAAGGAAAGATACCTTACATTGTAAGATTTGGGAATCGTCTTAATAACGTGTAAGGCTGTACGAGCGGCTGTATCCGGCCAAAAAACACGCCACACACGTTTGGTCAATCCGCGTCAGGCCAGACGGACACCACGTAGGCCCGCGCTCAACATCGGGCGCAGCCTTCACTCACAGAAACGAACGAAAACCCTTGCAACTTGTCACCGCTACTGCCGTAGACGAAAGCAAATCGTATTATTTCTTCACACAGGTTGCGTTACAAAGACCCAATTTCCACAATCACACCAGCAACAGATGCAGCTTCAACGCTTCGCAGTTCTCAGATCGAGTTCGGTGACGACGTTCCGCGTAAAAACAGCCACCACGATTTCCTTACGTATGTACCAACCCCGACGCGGCAAGACACACACGGGACAGATGACGATAAGCGGCTTCTTGATGCACTACAACACATTCGTAACACAAATCGCATACAGAGCTTTTGGTTCTCGGCAACCTAGTTGTCGCTCGACGGCGTAGGAGCGGTCGGCAAGCGAGCGCGGCCGTATTGGAAGTAGTTCTCCTCTCAAACGCACGTCGCAGGCGTCACACAAACGGCGAGACGCCATTGGTTGCGGATGAACACAAAATCCATTTGATCTTGAAAAGCCGCTGCAGAGTTAAGCTGTCCCCAACTATAGACGGCAGGCTGTGACATCTCAAGCAAAGACAAACTTTTACGAAACATTGTGTCCGTAGTCTCTGCTTTCGCTCCAGATAACTAGGCTTAGAAAGCTTAAACCTGAGCCACTCTTTGCTGGACTTTTAGAAGGAGACTAGGTGCTGAAAAATTGTAGGTTTTGTGCGTATATATATGTGTGCGCATGCGCTCGTTTGTGAGCGTACACTTGTGCGAGTGCGCGTCTCTGTGTCTGCCAGAGGGGCGGATGTACACGTAAACCTTGTTATAGCGCACCGTATATAACGAAATAGAGGATATAACGAAGTAAATGTACTTCCCTTTGAAATCTCCAGCGAGAGCTATGCATTTGAAACCTCATTGTAATTGGCAAAACTGCCCCGTCTCGGATATAGCAAATTATATTAGTACCCCCCCTTCCCTGAGAAAAAAAAACCCAACCAGGTTGCGTGAACAATCCCGCGGAGTTCGATGCTGGTTCGGCGCGACTGTTTTAAAACTCCCGCGTCGACTTCACGGCCACGCGCAGCCACGCCACGCCCGGCCAAGCGAGCCTCGCTCAGCCAGCGTGGCGGAGCGAGAGGGAATTTCTCGGTCAACGCCGATTCCAACGCGGTCACTACCACGTTTATCTTGCCCTGTGGTCACTACGGTGAAGTTGAGCGACGATGCTACTGTCGCAGATATCACCGGACAAACCAGCGCAAGCGACGACAAAGACGCCGTGCTCTACCATATGCACACGCGTTCGACATACGAACGTTGTCGCAGGCATCCCATGCGGTTGATCTTCTACGTCGTTTCTTCGGCACCTATGGCGGCATCGGAAACGGCGTCAAAGCGGAGGCCAGCACTGAAGAGGAAGCCTTTTGCTTGCGATGTCCGAAACAAAGAAGCATCACAGAGTTCTTTCCAGCTATACCGAGCAGACAATAAAATAGGCAGCATGCGGATTCGACAAGCAACCTACTTGCCTTCCATCAATTTCCGCCGCATTAGTGGACGCCTAGCGGTAGAGAAGGCCGCGAGGTGGTTTTCTTTGCATTCTTATAGTTGTGCACCCCACTGAGCATACATTCCCGTAAACTGGTATAATTTATATGATGAAAAAATGGATATAATGAAATAATTGCGGCTGCCTTGCAATTTCGTCATGACGTCGCTTGAGTGTAGTTATCTTCCCAGAGGGATGCACGCCTGTTACATTCAAAACGACGAAGACGACAGTAGTGACGATGATGATATTAGTGATATATGCATCCTTTTGCCTAAGTGTACCCTTTTCGCTTCAGGTAAGGAATCTTGCTCAGATTTGGGACACTGAGTAAAGGCTTTTCGTCGGTTTATCGATGGTGATGTTACTCAAAGGACTCTGTGAAGACTTCTGGGTTCTTAGCCTCACTGCCTGAAACGCATTAAATGGCTCTCTTGAGTATCTGATGAGACTGTATGTACGAGTGGCACACAGAACATAGATAGGATTTCGTTGCTACGGGAGACTCTGAAGCCGACGCTGGGTATTGAGCTCAAGAGATCATGTAGTCCTAAAAATTGGAAACATTCAAGAAGAAAAAGATGATTCAGTGGTATATACCTAGTTCGCGGCGGAGGTATCACTATTTAGCAGGTGTATGTTTGAGTCCTTTGTTGGCTTTATGTTGAAATGTGTGCGAATATTTTGCGTTGAACATCTTTAGAACGGCGTCGAAGTTGTAATTTTAGTATTTAAAGAAGGCGATGTGTACAAGTAATGCTCTATATACATTGTTAATGTCTTTCATGTTTCGCAGAGCTTAGTAGCTCTTTTAAAAAAAACATATACCAGACATGATATATAGGTCATTCCATGCCAAACGTCCCAGCCGTTATGTCGAATATCACGGATTTTGTCAGTTATAATTGTGGCTCATCCGTGCATGGCCCACAATGCTTCCTCAAAGTATTTTTGTCCGAATTTTTTTTCGCCATCCGAAATTACCTCAAGGGCACCATTTCATCACTGGCCCTCCAAATTCTTCGCACTCGACCCCCTTCCGAACCCGTGACGCTGCTGTGGACCCCGGCCCACACCGGCATAGGTGGTAATGAGGCTGCCCACCACCAAGCCCGAGCTTTGACACACCGGGCAGGCGCTTCTTTTACACCTACACCCGGCGTTCCCGAGATGTCCCATTCGGTACTGCTCACATACCGGGACATCACCCAACATTACCGCCTCCTTCGCAGACAACTTCCCCCTCCCCACCCCTCCCTCACCGCCGAGGCTGCCCACATGTGGCGCCTTCTTCAGACTCACTCGTTTCCTCACCGCACTCTATTATAGCATACGCACCCTCACCTCTTTTCCTCTCCCAACTGCCCCTTGTGTGACGCACCGGACACGCTCTATCACTCGCTCTGCGAATGTCCGCGCGATCCTTTCCCACCTCTACCCTCCCCCACCCTCTGGGAACAGGCTCTGGGGTGCTCGGACCGCGACCTCCAAGAACTGGTCACCGGTCGTGCCCTCGACGTAACGGCGGCCCTATGGGCCACCGCCACTCCCCCACCCTAAAACCAGAGTTTCAATAAAGTGGATTCTCTCTCTCTCTCTCTCTCTCTCTCTCTCTCTCTCTTTCCCTTTTGTAGACGCCATTTTATCTCGATGGTTTAAAGTAAAGTTACGTCTCTCCAAAAATTAATAAGAAATGACTTCTTTCAAATCGCTACCATTTTTTCGTAGACATCTTGTTGGAGCCCTGGACTGCCCCATGCCACATTTTTAAACGAGTTGCTGCTTTTTTTGCTGGCGTTACGCCAGTCAGGAAGTACACGATGTTCCGCATTTTCAACCATTTTTAGCAAATGCTAGCACACTCTCTCGGACAATGAAATTTTTTCCTGAATTTCACCATAAAAAGTTTGACACTAAAAAAAGGAGAAATGGGCCAGAAAACATTTATCAAATAAGGAAAAAATGTCCTTTCCGTTCACTCTCATGCATATATTGCGCATTGCTATGCTCGTAGTTAAAATATAAACTACAAGGCATTCATTAGCACAAATAATTGTAGTTTATGTCAGAAAGTTCAATCGGAACACTTTTTGTTTGCGCAGAGAAAAATATTTAATTTGTACACCAAAACTTCACCACGTTGATCCACAGAGCACCTTCGCTACAAGGCGTGAGCATGCCTTCATGTAAGACACGTGAGCCAGCAGCTTCGCGCTGCAAGAATTCCTTTTCCTGCAATAACATGCTTAAGTGAACTCTGGAAGGGCAGTGAAAAAGCTTTATATGAACCATCTTCCACTACCCTTAATCCCATATCCCACTACAGGGCTTTTTTGCCTCCAACTGTTAATGGTTATTCATTCCATTCCCTGCAATGGTAATTGGTAGCCGCAATGGGCGAAAAAGGGCAGTCGCGTATTGGTGGGAAAAATACAACGTGGACGTATTGGGGATTCGTCCATTCTGCGAGTACGTGGGGGTTCAACAGCCGGCTATGCATCAGACGTACATTTAATACATCACTGTATATTATGCGCGGTATCTCTTATGTATGCCGAACATGAGAAAGCAAACTGCAGCCAAGTCATCGAGTGTACCGGATTTATTTCCATGCGCTAGTGGAAATCAGATACACCGATGCTTTAAGTGCACCTCTGATGTGCAGACAGACGTTGAGTCTTCACGTCCTCATAAAAAGGGCGCACCACGCTAGCTCCACATTGTACTTTTTCCAGCAGCACGCGAACTATCCCTTTCTTCCATACTGACGCGACGAAATACCATTGCAGGGAAAGGTATTCTTGCAGCGCACAGCCGCTGGCTCACGCGTATTTTATGAAGGCAGGCGCATGCCGTCAAGAGAAGATGTTCCGTGGAACGACGAGGTGAAGTGACCGTGTACAAATTCAAACATTTTTTCTCTGCTGACATGAAAACTGTTCCGACTAAACTTTCTGAAATACACTGTGATTATTTGTACTAGTGAGTGCTTTTTAAGTGATATTTTTACTGCGAGCAGAACAATGCGCAATGTAGGGGTGAAAATGGGCCGGAAAGGATATTTTTCCAAATTTGACAAATGTTTTGCCATACATTTCTCCGTTTTACAGTGTTGATAAATTTTATATGAATAGTTCACTACGGATAAATTCAGGAAGATGTTTCATTGCCGGATAGAGTGTGCTTCTATTCGCTTAAATTATTTGAAAATGCGCAACATCGCGCATTTTCGAATAATTTAAGCGAATAGAAGCATCATCGCGTATTTTCGGAATGGCATCACGAGAGCAAAAAAAAAAAAAGCAGCAAATCCTTTTAAATTGCTCTTAGGGCAGTCCAGGGCCCCATCATGATGTCCACACAAAAAAACATGGCGCGGTTTTAAAAAAAAAAGTTATCTTTACGAATTTCTTGGCGTACCTAACTTTGCTTTAAACCTTCGACTTAAAGGGCGTCTACAAAAATAAAAATTTTTTTTGGGGCAAAAATACTTTGAGAAAGCATTGTGGGCCATGCAAAGTTAAGCCAAAATTTTTACTGAAGAAATCCGTGATGGTCGATTTCGCGGCTGGGACGTTTGATATGGAATAACCCATATGCATTGAAAACGAAGTTTATAGAGATGAATATTGCCGAGAGCAGAAGATGTACCCAGAGAAAACAAGAAAAATAACGCTTTCCATACCCACCAGTTACACTTCATTACATAATCTTGACGTCTTTTAACGGAATATGCTGCAGTATAGAAGAAGATTGTCGTGTTTTCGGAAATGTGAAATTGATTCAGATATTTACTTCTGGCAATACTCTTCGGAATTTAGCATGAGTAATGCAGTTTTTTTGTGACAGGTGTTTTTGTGACAACGCGTCCAATCCCTCCCCTCACGATATGATAGATCAGCAAATGACTGCTTCCAAACCTTTCTTTCGGCTGCATAAAGCTACACTGTGAAAATTATTTCCCGTCCGCCGCATTGTCTTTTTAAAAATCAAATCAAAGTTCATTAATTCCAGCAAAAGTACAACGATTCATAACGGTAGCACACAATGAGGCCCCAAGTGTGGCGCTAGAGAGGGGGCCTTAAACTGCCAAACATGCCCACTCGTTCGTAAGTTTCACTCGTTCTGATACCTGTAAAACTAGTAAAACAGCAACTTGGACTTAAAAACGTCCTATTTGCAGGAAGTCTAACTTCTATGGACAATACTCTTATAGAGTGAATAGAGCTTGTTGCAGCTGAAATAACTCATTCTATACAGCTGGTTGTACCTTTGCTAAAGCATGCTCTCAGTGTCTTCAAGTTGCAGCCTTTTCCCGAAACAAACTAAAGACACTGCAGTCTGCCTTCGCCGTTCCTGTACACTCCGGGATCACTTGCATTATGTAAATGCGCCTCTCAGGAGAGTCTACATGCCCTTTAAAGCATGTCTTCCATTGATCACTCCATTGCCATTTTGCGTGCAACTAGTAAAGCATGGTTGGCATTCAATGAAAACCTAAAGGACTGCATTTATTTTTTTCCAATGTTTATGTATGACATTTACTGGAATATCTCAAATCCGTCGAGATTGAGTGGAATTTGCCATTATAACCGACGAATAATCCAATCAAAGGTAGAAATACAGCAGTTTTTTTGTACGAAGAACCGCATAAAAATGAGGCTAATACGGCAATGGATTACCCTCATCGCCCATTGCCATCGTCGTAATGAAGAGCCGCAGCATCCCCAACAAACATCTTCGAGATGCGAGGTATGCCAAGCTCGCGCAGAACACATGGCGTATCAAGAATGTAACGGTAGTGAATTCTGTTAGCCATTGTCAGCTTTCTGCAATGTCTGACTACTACTCTCGTCTCGAGCAACCACTGTTAATGTTTTTTCTGTGCGACCGCACTGCGTGATTCTTGAAGTGAATGCCGGCATTCCTGGGCCGGGGAGAACTCTACGTAACGTCTTAAAAGCGGCCGATACTGTCAGCATAGTTGTTGCCGATTTTTAGAGGCTCCGAGTATTTTTTTTTTTGTTCTTTCGCATTGATTGGGTGGGTCCATCAAATAGGCATTTTTATTTCCTTAGTTGTTCACCGGAGCAAACATAGGGAGCGAAATTCCCGGGAAATCTCAACGAGGTTTCATGAGCATCGCGAATCGTGAGAACTTCGCAGGCATGCGATCAAATATTTCGCTTGGCACAAAACAAAGGGAACATGTTTCAAAGTGATGCGGCGTGATTTGTATTTTTATTTCATGTAGTTCTTATTACTCTACGGATGTTTTGTTAGGTTTGTGTACCGCCTGTAAAAAGTATTCGTGTACAAATAAGCAATTGGTTCATATTCTGGGTTTGTGCGTTTGTTTTTATCACTTTTCCTCGTTTATAGCCCTTTTTCCAGTTTAATCTATCTCGCGCTCGAACAACCGGCTCGGTGCTTCCTGATATATTCCTGCCTGTGCGACGAATGAGGGTGAATGTTTGGCGCCATAATGGCGCGACATGGTGAAGCTGCGGCATAGACCATCCATCGTTTCACTAAACGGCTCATATTTTGAATAGTTTCACATTGAATATTCAGGTTACAGTGAGCTTCATTTTTTTGTGGCAGTGGTGGGTATTAGGTTAAAGGAGCCATGAAGAGAAAATACAACTTCGTTTAATTTGAAAGAACTAGGATTCAGTATCTCACTCAGCTCGATTACAGCCACAAAAGATGTTTTTTTAACGAAAAAAAAGCAAGAAGAATTTAAAAACTTTCAAATTTTGCGCCCCAGTGACGTGTTATGAGCAAGAATGACGTCATACGGGCCTACAATAAAACATAATTTTCAGTGCGTTAACTGCACGTTAGCATTCAAGTGATACGGTCAAATGGAACTAGAGGCCCCATTACAGACGTCCAGTCATGTGTCGTCGCGACAGGTCAGTTAAGCGGCCGCCAATCGCACAAACAAGGTTCTGTGACGTCATAGAAAAGTTGCGGGAAATTGGCTAGGGAGTCGCGACTGCTTCACACGTTTTCTTTAATATCTCCGTTATTTGTTCGAAGGTTGCGATGATATTAGTATCATTGTTATCGGGACTAAGCAGCCTTTCTAATAAACCCAACTTGTATTTTGTCTTCATGGCTCCTTTAAGTCTCATTTCGGGGTGCTCCGATCCTACTGAGTAGGCGAAGGAATCGCAGGGTGACTTCTAGGGCGTTGAAAGAAATTGGTCGAATGAGACCGCTGCGCTAGCCCAAGTCGAGGATTGAATATATTCACAGAATATTGTGAAACGTCGCTCCGGCGTCGCCCTCAAGTAATGATGGGAGGCCAGTGTTAAAGTTGGGCCATGAGAGAGCTCTCTCAATGCTCCTAGTTTTTTGAAAGAAAGTGTCCCTGCAGGTGTTAAGTAGGACACCTCGTATCGGGGGTGAGATATATTCGTGAATGTTGTGGAGCGTAAGCGCGGCGATTTGCTAGAGAAATGATGCGATGCTTCCTATAACCAACTGAAGAGGTGGCAGTTAGGAGGCTCGCATAGTGCCTTCAAATAATTAGTTGCGGATTGCAAGCTGACCGGCCCCATTGAAAGGATAGTATATCATCATGCATATTGCCAAACAAATCTGGTGATCGGAATTACTATTTGGAAGGTTCCCGCTACGATCACCTTAAAGTGGGGAAATAAGACAGCACGTTAGTGCCGCGGGATTCAGTTCAGAAGGAAGGTTTAAAATGAGTCACTCCGACGCTGTTGCTTAGGCCTTTTGGTTGTTACTAGTTAAGTTATGGCGATACGGGCAATTATTCTCCTTCAGGGGGTGTTTTAAGTACCCCTGAAGCAGCATCATCACGATTGGCAGCGCTTCGCGTCGTCATCTTCGGAAAACTAAAACCTTCTGGCTTAATTATTAGGAACGAAGCGGTGCCCCCCCCCCCCCCAATCATAAGCTATAAAGTGACCTCGGAAAGCTAGTCTGAGGCACGCGTACAGAAAAAAAATCAACGAATCTGTCTAGAAAAGATGTCTTTTTCGCCTGGCAAATATTCATTAATGCTACTAACAATATTTTTAAACGCCTTTCTGATGCTGACTGAAGAATTGTCATTAATAAATAGTTCAGAAATGAATTAATTACGTCATTATTATGCGTTTTTATTTAAAGCCGACCCGCCACTCTGATATAGAAAGGCTAAAAAGGAAAGGAAAAGGAAACAAGGACTAAAAAAAGGTAAGAAAAATGGCAGCAATGTTATCTAGGTTATGGCTTAATTTTTTATATAACACGACGTAAATGAGGAATATATAAAAAAAGGAAACAAATGACTGAGGGGAACCGTAAGGACAGAGCGTAAGGAGGTGTGCGTCGCGTTAGGAGGCTATAGGCGTTCGAGTTCAGCCAGCTCCTAGAACGTACAGCCTTTTGTGCTACAGTCGTTCGTACAAGTCCGTCCTTTTGTGGAAGCACAGGAGCGCGTTAGTCGCCCAGTGCGTTGATGCCCGAAAGGGCCGTTGGACCATAATTTCTTCTGATGAAATGGCCACCGAGGATACAGCTTCCATAGAATTTGGGAGAGCCGCCTACTTTACGAAGAAAATGTAAGCACTAGCACAGGATATGTAGTATGGTTTCCGGTGTCTCACAGAGTTCACGCGCCTCACTGGCTGCCATTCCGATCAAATAGGAGCAAGCAGAGACGACAAAGAACGGCTGCAACAAACAGTGCGAGGTCTAGTGGAAGAGGATGCTGAAGATGCGTGTCAAGGGCATTATACGTGCGCTCGTGAATTGTTGGATACTCCATCTGGACAGCGTGGGCTCGCGGGCAGTGTGCGGAGAGTCCTACTTGCGTCCCTCCAGGATAACGGGATTGATACGGTCTTGGTTTCTCCGTTTTTAAAGACGATAGTCTTTCTTGGGCTCCTTAAACCCAGAAATTTTGGTCTGTCTGTATGTCTGTATGTCTGTATGTCTGTCCGTCTGTCTGTCTGTGACTCGATTCAGCCACCCGGCCAAAACAAAACAATGCCTGCCCATTAGTCTTATATAGTCACAGCTACATCTACCCGTCTATGTCCGGTGTAAGGTTCATACTTGTCGACATTGTTGAAGAAGAACAAGACATTACGCAAATATGAGACAGCAAATCAATACAGAAGTGATATTTGCAGTGTTCCTTTATAAAAAAATCAAACATGCTTGCTTTTGCGAAATTAAATACTTCATCAACTGCAGAAAAAGAATTCACTTCGCCGTCGCCTACTGTCGCCCGCGCCACTATAGCTTCTTGCGCCATTTTAAGAAATCAACCGGCAACAGTTACGAAAGGTTTCACTAGATAGGTTCCACGTTCTGCTTGCAACGCACGTGGAGTAGGGAAACGCGGTTCTATAAACGTTGAAGTAGGGCGCCTCGATTAACGCGCGTCTCCGCCGTACAGCAGCGTTCGCATCGAGACACCCGGTTTGGAGCAGTGGAACGCGGGAAATTTAAAATGATTTAAGCAAACCTTTGGCGTCTTTGCCTTGGGAGGAGCGCGACGCAAGAGGAACAACATGAGAGGTGAGCGGCAAAGCGAAGAGAGTTGCCGCGCAATATTTGCGGAATTGCGCTGCGATCGGTTGTACAGAAACACCATAAATGTACCTACGTGAAAGTGTAGTAGCGGTAGCGCTATTTGTTGAAACTGAGTGACATGAGTTCCAAGATGCATGAAAGAGGGTAAGGAGAACACGGTAGTTGTTACATAAGGCCTTCAGTGCTGAGCAGATTGGCGAGGAGGAGGAGGAGGAGTAAACGTCCATAGGGAGGGAGAATTCTTGATAAATGGATGCAGATTTTTTTCGACTTGTGGGTACAAACAGCTCTATCGCTTAAATAGGTGAAGATCGTAAGAATAGCCCATTCCCACCCCCCAAGTATGATAAAAACAAAAGCTGTATTTTTAAGCTGCCCTTGGTTATAAAAATTACGAATTCCTCCAGACTGACAAGGAAACGTTTTCTAGTGTTAGTCTTTTTTGCGTGCATGTATGCGGCAGTGTATGTGTGTTCTGTTCTTCGAGGTCTGGAATATCGTTTTGTTTTGTAAGAATCTCGGAGTGCGTATTCTGCATGACATGTCTCCATCCTAAAAGAATGCGGGAAATGAACAGAATTACCATTTTGCCCACCATGTTTTTCACTATACGCATCCTGCGCACTCGTGGAAGTCCCACCCCTTCGGAGGCGGATGAAATAGGTCCGTGCTTGTAGCAGAAAGCCGTAAGAACGGCGGGGTTGCAAGCCGCGGGCGAAATGTGTAATTACCGCTTCACCGCGCTAATTATCAAGTTCTCAGGAGTTTCGTTTAGGAAGGCTGACATATACCTCATGAACGCATCAATGGACGCGCTGCTTCCGCGTATAATGACGGATTTTTGGCGATGTGTTTAATGAAGTGTGACAAACGTGTCCGGAACTGCGGCATTAATTCAAGTGGGAATTTTGGTTTGACCCTGTATACTTGATCGTATATCTTATAAAGACAGACAGGATAGGACGTTATGGAAGAAGATCGAGCGGTGCAGGCGGTGGCCGGCCTATAGGTTGTATAAGGAATATTCACGAACAATCAAGTGTGATGTCACAGAATCTAAATTGCAAATGAGGTTGTCGGAAGCAGTGATAAAAAGCGAAATTATTCGTATCATTGGTTATCCCCCCAATACATGCCGTATAATCTTATCGTTCATTTACTCCTTTCTCATTCTAGATTAAACATTCTAAAGAGTCTACATCAAAAATAGCAAGTACACACGGTCTCAATTTTCGCCTTATCTGAAACCATCCGACTGAACTCGTTCTTCCTAATTTCACCTCTTTAACACTCTTGGGTTCGCTATCAGTGACGCCTGCAACGATGCGCCCTCGTAAGTTTTCCTTTCCAGGGTGTCTTCTATGATACCAATATTGTGTGACTTAAAATTCAATTGTTTTCGGTGTCTGGTTTTACCTCTTTCAACTTGGGGAGGGTTCGCTTTGCTTTTAAAGTAAAGCTGTATTGATCTCGCCGAGCGGTTTGGCAGTCGCGGACCATTTGATGTTCATTTGATCGCAGCTCCAGCGTATTTTTCACAACGCATCACGTGACCTCTGCCGGCGGCCGCGTTCTCTAGCCGTCGCCGCTGCCGGCTTGGCGCATTCTCTCTGTACCGCCGGTTCGCCTCTTGATCTCGCGACTCGCCTCGCGCACTCCAGTTTCCCCATGGATGAGAGCGAGGCCGGGCGGTCTCTGAGCGTTGCACGGGAGTTGGAGGCTTTGAGCCGTCGTCGGCAACCGGCGTTTGACCACCCCGCAGATATCACTCGGCGAGCTGCTTCACCGGCCATGGTCCGGTATGCCAAGCGTGCGGAGCTATCGACGGAGACTGGGGAAGAGCCAGCAGTGAAGGGCTAGATAATGTCGAAGTTCCACATTATCGCCGTGTGCGTTTAGGTCGTGTGTCAACGGAGACGCCCTTACTGAATAAGAATGATTTTATATTGGGCTACAGGCAAACGATGTATCCTACTTTTTCCCCAACTCCCATTACCTAATCCCTCTCCCCTAGACACCACAATGCGCTAAAGCGTAACATGGCGTCTTTGTATCCCTTGTACATAAAATAAATGCGTGTTACCACCACCTAACATCTTAAAAATGCTTTGGCTGACTTCGAGAAAATATATCACGTTATGTTGCTTAAAAAAGTTTTTCTTGGCATTCGAGGCACTGCCCTAGATTTAATTAAAAACTACTAGACAGACAGAAAGCTGAGTATCCATGGACAGGGAATTACAATCTTTCCTGCACATAAGTCATGCTTTACCTGGAGGTACTAACCTGCGTTCGCCTTTTTTTTACTGTATAGTTTTGTGCCAGAGCGCCCGGCCCAAATTCATTGCACGGAGCGACGCGCCGACAGCGGGGCCGATTCACGCCTCGACCAAACCAGATCAAACCGCCAGCAGCCGACAGGCTCAAACTTGCATCGCCGCAGAGTCTCCTTCCCTTTCCCCGTTGCGGCGGCTCGGATGACGCAACCACTTCGCCTCCATTCGTCGATTTCAAAGTTTGTCCAGCAAGAGTCCTGGTTGGAGCGATTCAAACCGCTCGCGGCTTCAACGGACTTTCAGGGGCATAATACCCGCCCGGACGCACAGCGAAAGCGGCACGTTTCGCAGGCACCGAGTGGAGACGTGCTGTCGCCTTTGTGCGAGCCATGTAACGCCTTTGTTACCCTTGTACGTACTGTATAAAAATGTTGCTTGAACTCTTCGTCGGCTCGAGAACTTCATCGCTCTGCTCTGTGCCACGTCGATAGCAGACGGAGCAAGGCAACGTCGCTACACCGGTGGCTGTGCTCGGATGGCCAGGCGAAAGAGTGGTGGCTGTGGTGAGAGGGACCAGTCCCAAGAGTGGTGACAGCGTCGGGATGGCTGATTCCCAACAATAGGTAAACTATGTGGTAAAAATTGACACATGCAAATTGTATGATTTATGTAGACGACATAAGCTTTGTTTCTGTAGTAAAATATGCCAACAATCTTTAAAAAATCAAGAATTTTCTGCGTGAACTTTAAAAATAGACTCTGAGCAACAATACTTTGGCTTAGACTAAAACAACGGCTCTTTATTCCACTGGGAGAGTATAATGTACCATTTCAATAAAGCACTTGTACTAAATAAATCTGAGATCAAAATTTCACCAACCACTAAAACATTCAGTGTTCATTTTCGTCGGCCATGCAGTGGGACATCCACTCCGTCAGCATACGAACTAACTTGAATAGAGTTGTAGGTGCAACAAGAAGGTGTCGTAAACCGTTACCAATAAAGTAATTGTTACTTGTGTACAATGCTCTTTTAACCACCCATTTAGTCTACTGTCACTTGATATGGTCCTTGCAACGCTTAGTGCCCCTCCCAAACCAACCTCTATGCGCCGTTAAAAACCATGGTAATACCGCTCACACTTCTGAATTCTGAAGACTGAATCTCCTCTATCAATATCAACTGTTGCTGTTGTATAAATCGATACTCAAAACTGTAGGACAAAAATAACACCCTTAGCCAAATAAACAAAAAAAATCATCCCGACGAATTACCAGGGTTCAAAGCTGACAAATTCTTCCCCGCCGTCATCCCCATACATTTTACAATTCTAACATCACAAAATGAAGCATAAAATCACTGTCTAGAAATTCGTTTCCGATGAATGTTTTAATTTCAGACATGTGTGCATTTTTTGTGTGTGCGCGTTCATTATACACTGAATTGTAGTTAACGTTGTGTTGTGCATTCCGAAGTAGTTGCATTGTTATTGCTCTCCTAATTATGTGCTATAGTGCCTAGTTGACTAAACCTAGTGATCTGGGTTTGTTGATATGAACAGGAAAATCCCATTACTCTCAACTGCTGGTTTTCGTCTTCACTCTTTGTGGAGGTTATGGTTGGGTCAAGGCCGTAAAGCAGCTTTTTCCACACTTTGGTCTTGCAACAGCAGCCGTACAACATCAGTACAACTTGTGAAAAAACAAAATTCCATTCGATTTAAAAATGCAGTTCCTTCACATCGAAAGAAGTTTGTCAGGACTACGTAACGCAATCGTCACGAATCACCACACGCATAACTGAAATATTAAAAACGGAAGTGAGGAATATAGTACTGAAATAAATACGATGCCGTAGCACATAAAGTCCTCGTGTCCACGCTCGTTCTGAAAATGTGCGTTGCGAATGGGAGACAACATGCAATTAATATAATTATTTTACTGACGCTTCCAAGAGAAGCCGCTGTATTGGCGGTGGCTATGCATTCTAATCGTTGTAGAGGCGGAGTAAGGCCCTAGACAGAGGGTAGGCCCGTTTGTTCGCACAGAAGTTGGCGAAGTCATCCCATTGCGGGTTCCAGATTCCCCAGCACGTGTCCGACACGTTTCCCTGCAGGTCGTCCAAGAAGTGTCTGAGAAGGGTGTGCGACGTGTACGACAGCCAGGACCCGTTCAGCGCGGCGAGCACGTCGTATTTACGCTCAAGCCTCTCGTAGTCCTTCACAAGGTGGCACGTCTCGAACAGGGCCATCTTCCCAGGCTGTCTGCTCACAAGGCCCTGGATACCGGGCCCGAGGGAGGGAACTTGGGGGTTCAGCAGAGGGCTTTCGTCCCGTGCAACCTGCAAAGGAAATGACGTTTTCGCTGGCACTGGTTGTTCATAAAAGCGCTTTTATCATTGCTTGCCGAGCTCCTAATGCCTCACAAATAAGCACTATTTCTAGGTACAGCAGGACGATATCCACAAAAGACGCAAGTAAACCTGGAATAAACACTTTGTGCTATTTTGCTTCCGGTTTCTTCGCGGTGTGACTGTTTTAACAGCGAAGCTGTTTAGCAAAATGACATTTTTTTGTGTCCGCAGTTAGAAATACCAAGAAATTACAGAGCGCACGAACAAGAGCGCGGGCCTCGCTGCTACTGCACGAACAAGAGCGCGGGCCTCGCTGCTACTGCCCGGCAGTTGACAAAACCAAGAAAATACCGACCCCTCGTATGCGCGTGCCTCGCGGTGACCACCCAGCGTTCCCAGCGCACGTTTGTCAAGCCAAGCATACCCTTTTAGGGGGGTTGGCTAAGATTGCGGCGACCATCCGGCAGTTAAAAAAAAAAATGCCGAGTGATCGGGTGTGCGTGCCTCGGGGCAACCGTCCAACGTCCCCGCCGCACGTTTTTGAAGCCAAGGGAAACCCTCTTATTAAAGAGACTGGACCAGATTGGCAAAAAAAAAAACTCTAGCGTTCGCCGTAGTCGTGGCACCACTTGCTCGAAACGAGAAAGCCACGGGATAGCGTACGCCCCTACATGGTGATGTCGAATGATTATCACTTCCACAAAAATGAAAGAATCTCACACTGATAGCAACAATGATGGAGCAAAGGTCGTTGTGGTACGGAAGAAGAAGGGAATCTGCTGCAATCGTGGACTTAAAACCTTCGTCATGGTCGTTAAGGTTGCGTACAGCTTCGCTCCTTCAAGTCTTCAGTGTTAGTGTGAGCCTGCTTCGTTTTTTATTAGACAGAGGTGGGTCAAATGACCTGGAAAGAAAACCATACTTTGATGACCGTACCTGCACTTAATTAAGAACTTCCTCTTTAATTCAAACGATGTCGCCTAAATAGACCCCATTTAATGGATTAGAGTGCTTGTGTCTATCTGAATGCAATAACCTTTTCAATGCTAAAATGGTACGCTGTTTTCCTCGTTCTCCAACCTGCATCGATGCAGTGTGCGTGAACAAGCAACTAAGCCTGCACAGACCTAAATCTCGTATCACACGTTCCCGTGTTCTTTACTTATTTACATATCTAACACCTTACCTTAAATGTGTAAGTATCGGCGGGAAATAGGTAGCACACTCGGTTTCCTGTCCCAGAGCTCGAGGCTTGTTGGTAGACCTTGCGTATCTTCTCCAGATTCTCCTCACTGAAGAAGCTGTAAAAATGGTTCGAATGTCAAACAGTCCGTAAGAAATTACTGGTTCTATATTAATGACAACGCCCAGAAAATGACTTCTTTCTTTCTTACACTACTTACGCGTGTTCTGCATAACATTTGCTACGTCGCATCACAAAAAGATGAGTGGCCAGCGAAGCTGCACGTGGTGTTTTACTTGACAATGCAAAAATCAATATTGGTTTTCTTTGGTTTCTTCCTCCAAGATATTTGGGAAGGGACGACTTCAACATGCAACCAGGGCTGTCTCATTGTCTTCCGCAGTGATGAGTTTTTGTGTGGTGTTTCTCCCCTACGATGCTCCGGCCCTGTCGTCAGTCCCGGATACCATACACACCCAGCCTACCTATGTACACCATTGTGAGAGGCACTTCAGGGTTGCTTGTAGTATAGTGCGACCTTTGTACGACCGTATTTCCACTCGAATGATGTCTCTCGGGGTCTCAGCTCGGGAGCATTGGGGTTCGCTTTTCTGTTTAAAGTACCAATCTAAATTTGAAGGACAAAATGCGGTCTTCGACTTGACAATGCAAAAACCAATGCTTGTTTCTAAGTACTCAGAGATGATTCGTTAATTACTGGAGCATTAGGTGAAACCCTGCAGTTAGAAGTGATCTTTGTTACGACGCTGACCCTATTCAAGTTGGTTCACCACATTCTAACCTCGCGTGACTTTCTATTAGGGACCTCCAACTAAACTAGTATTTCCACTAATCAGCACCTCCCTATTTGACAAAGGCACTATCTGTTTGAAGCTAAACCAAGACAGCGTGTGCCAGTGTGAAGCCCCGGTATCATGAATAATTTAATTTATGCTCTATACGTTGCGCAGAAACAGGTAGGAGAGCATAAATGGCAGGTCAAGACAGGCCATGGGTACACAGGAACAAACTATAGGGCTTTCGGCATTGATTGTTTGAAGAGCGCGGAAAGACGAGACGAAGAAAGGGAGCACGAGCTGTCAGGTACGTTGAACCTCCTCCGTCATGACTTCCTGCGTTGTTCAAGCGCTTAAATTCATCCTTCATAAATAATTCTAGACGCATTGCTTGGTCAATATATCCTACGGCGAGACCATGGAATGGTCACACGCCATTAAAGTGCCGAGAATATTAATTACGACAGGCGGGGCGGAATAGTCTGAAAGAACCATAAAGACAAAATACAACTTTGTTTAATTTCCAACTGTTTTACTAACTCACTCAGCGCCATTTCAGCCACAAAAGAAGTTTTTTTAATAGAAGAAAAAACGGGAGAGGCATATCAAAAACTTCTCAAGTTTTCCGCTGCATTGACAGTCACAGGTAGGAGGAACGAATACTGCCGGCACTAAAACGAAGTTTTCATTGTGTGAAGTGAAAGTTAGCATTGCAGTGATACGGCCAAACAGAACTAAGGGACCCACTACCATCGCCCAGTCGTGTCTTTGCGGTGGCTAAGGTCCGTATCCGCCAGTCGCACAAACAAATTTCTGTGACGTGTAGAGAAATTCGCAGAGAGCGGCTCGGTGGTCACCACTGCTGTGCACCAATGCAATAACTCGGTTACTTATTTGAAGTTTGCAATAAAATTGGTATCATTCTTACCGCGATAAAACTGTCTTTTCAATATGCCAAACTTGCATTTCACCTTTGTGCCGCTTTCATGGAAAAGCGGAAAGACAGCGAAGACATTTTGAATACTCTGTACTGAATGCATATTCTCAATCGCACACAAGAAAAACTTTTTTTAAAATTTGGACAGCATCAAGAATGACACATTCATTCGTTGGGCGAAGCGCACATCAGTTGCGTTTGCATATATTTTCGTGGCAAAATAGTAAAAGCTTTAAAGGCGAAAGCCGTTGTGATGACGGTCCGAGAGCCTTACTACCTTGGTTTCCTGTTCATGCCAGCAATACAGCCTTCCCCCCATTACAAACAGTGAGGGCGGGACACTTTAGAATTATTCCCTCGCAAGCAGAAACTCCATTGATTGATTGATTGATTGATTGATTGATTGATTGATTGATTGATTGATTGATTGATTGATTGATTGATTGATTGATTGATTGATTGATTGATTGATTGATTGATTGATTGATTGATTGATTGATTGATTGATTGATTGATTGATTGATTGTGGGGTTTAACGTGCCGAAGATACACCTGGACTATGAGAAGCCCAACGGCTGAGTTGTCCAGACTAAGTGTGGCCACCAGAAGATCTCTAGTATGCGCCAAATGTCAGAACACGGCGCGGGAGTTCTCGCTTTTCGCCACCATCAGGAAAGCAGCCACCGCGACCGGGATGGAGCCGCCATCCTGGCGCTCAGCAGCGCAACGCCTACGCCACTGAGCCACAGCGGTGGGTGCCATCTAGAATTCGCCACACAGAAGAATCGATCGCGGGTGGAAGTGCCGACGGGGGCGAAAGTGTGGCAATTTTTTGCCGGTCGTTTCCTAAATGCCGCTTGCTGAGTGCAGCCCCACAACTCACTATATTCAAGGGTGCAATCCTCAACGATCGACTCCTGCACTGTAAAATTACTGGTCCTTTCAGTTCACAAGAATAAACCGCGATTCCTTTTCAAGGATTTCCTCACAAGAAAGAACAAGTTGGCCGGCCGTTAGTGGGCTCTTCATCCTAAACAGCGCTTAACAAAACGACGACGAGGAAGAAGGGACACAAGACGTCGCTGCCTTGTGTCCCTTCTTCCTCGTCGTTGTTTTGTTAAGCGCTGCTTAGGATGGACGGATACCAACTAGCCCAGCTGTCGATTCAGTGGGCTCTTCCATGCGCACGCCCTCAAACTAGAACGTGATCCTTTGCGCCGCAACATAAACACGTGCACTTAATCCCATTCCGCTCCTCAGTGACACGGGCGCAGACACTACACCATTAGGTCTTTCTTGGGCTACTTAAATGCGAAAATTTGTATGTCTGTCTCTCTGTTGTTCAGCAGCCGACAGCTGAGAGACTCCTTGATTAAGGCGTTTACATATGTAAAACACCTTTATATTAAAAAACTAAAAAAAAAGATACTTCAAATTTGTCACGTTTGTGAACCTTGTTCAGCAAAACGACAATGTGAGGCTTATTTCAGCAAGAGTGCCAATAAATAACTCGCGGTCGCAGTGTTCTTTTAATAAAAAGTAAACGCGGAAATTTTTTTTTTTGCGAAACCAAACAAAACGCGTCACGAACAATGATTTCACCACAAAATACGAACAATTCTGGCACCAGAGCCTCATGCTCGTGGCAGAAGGAGCAAGTCCCAATCGTCCCAAGAGGTGTCGAACCATCAATGCAACGCGGCAAATTTGAACTCCGTCATACCCAAAAACGGAGACCGAGACAGGGGCGCAACAGCGTGAGAGGTTGGCGGATAAAACAGGAGGGATCATTACGTGGCAGGGCCAGCAGAAAACTACCGTCATTCTACGATATTTGGAGCGACGCGTGCAGATGCGCTACCTTTTTTAAGTGCAGAGCACTTTAAGACCTAGCATTGTCGCCTTAGCTCGCTAACGGTCGATGCGACTGCCGGAATCAGGCGGCGCAGCGTGATAACGGACCCACGTAGAGCCTTCTGTACCGGCGCCAGGGAGTCACGCGGAGGCTTCAAAAACCACGCGGTTTAGTTATAACCGTTGAAACCTCGTGAACCGCTGGCGCTTGTCATACATTGTCCTGTTATTTGGCGCGCAGGTACATTTTAGGCAAGAAAACCGCAGGTACATTTTAGGCAAAATCTGTGTATATAACCGGTAGCCCCCGCATTCATTTGGTTAGGAATACTCGTTGGGTGGGTTTTTTACGACAAGCGAAAAAACCGGCCGCGCAAGAAAAAAATGGCGCGTTCGAAATGACGCAGAAAAGCTCCAACCGCGCAAGAAAAAAAATGGTGCGTTCGAAATAGCGCAAAAAGGCTCCAGCCAGGCAAGAAAAAAATTACGCGTTCGAAATGACGCAAAACAGCTCCAGTATACGAAATGAAAGCATGCGCAAAAAGAACAGAACTCCCTCTGGCGGAGTTTCAAGCAGGGGGCGCGCGAGCACTGCGAAGGCGGGAAAATTGAAATGCATTGGGCGGCAGCAGTGTGCGGATGACGGCGCTGCAACTCATTGTTGCGAATCACTGCTCAGCAATTCGGACAGCTTTCACATTGAGTGGAACGGCTTTAATTTTTTATGTCCTGGTTCGAACGGGCTACACACCTCAGTCATCGCTTTCGACCATCTTCACCTGGGTACAAGCATACGATGTATCCTTCCTCGCGGAAGCCGGTTGGCTTCAAGACCCATGCCCTTATCAACGTGACCATGTGTGTGAACAAAGCTAGGCAATATCGTAGTACGTGAACGCGGCCGTATTGCTTACTGGGACGTCGCATTGGAAAGTCTAAAGATGTAGGACTGCACAAAGATGGGTAGGGTGCGGGGGGTTGCAATTATCTAAGGGGGCCCTAACATCTTTATACGTAATTGTTGTAAAAGCAGGGTTATGACGATGCAAGTATGACAATAATGGCAGCCTGGTACTCCTGACGTCGCATTTGAAGAACTGTTGACTTCCTTCGTCATTGATATTTCATTAGCTCATTGTTATTAATCCAGCTCAAGAAGTGCTGCTCCAATCATTACAGTCTCAACAAGGCACTTGTAGGTGCCAACGAGGGTAATCTAGATTAACTGCGGTATATCCACCGGCGTACAAATTACGTGCTCATTTTTTGCTAACAGACAAAGAAACGCCGCGAAATATGAAAAATACCAGGTGATGGCGCTCCGGCCCGCATGATAAACGAGCGCCCTCTAATAGGCTGACTGAAACCATCTGCTTTCCCTGTCACGCCCGAAGTGACAGCGCATCACCTTGGCATTCAGCTGGAAGAAGAAGCACTAGCAAGTTCAGCGGGCCCTTGTTGCAGATGCGGCGCAAACGTGGTCGTAATTCCTTCTTTTTCTTTTCTTTGTTATTCTTGCAAACTCAGAGGCAGCCTGTTTGAGGGCGGTGGTTTATGATGGAGGTGAGGGCGCCGTCACGGGGTTCTTTCCGTATTTAGCTGGTTTATTAGTCCGAATGAATGAGTACGCAATGAGCACGTCACTGAAAATACCGCAGTTAGATGCCCCTTGTGGGTACCTACAAATGCCTCATTGACACTTTTATGATTGGGGCAGTACTTTTTGAGTTGATTAATTAATTACAATTACTTAATTAAATCTCATTACCAAAAATATCACTGGCCGGTACTCCGCTCTAGCGGAAACGTTATTGTCTAGATTTTCTTTGAGTAAGTCCATTTATCTTTTTAAAAATCTTGGTGCGTGATTGTTGGGACACCCTGTATAAGGGCTGCTATAGCACAGCGCGATCATGGATGAACTTTTAGTGAAACTATAAGTAAAAGCCCACGTCACGCACTTTCCTGCGTACCTGAATGTGATGTTGACGTAGCTGATGGCAGTCACGCGAGGCGGCAGCAGGTAGACAGCGGCGACGCTGAAGTTACTCGCCAGGAGGGGGAAATCCGGCCCCACTGAGTCTTGCCGCAGTGCCAGGCCAAGGCTCAGGCCGTGCTGAGCCAACAACCGGTCACGTAGGAAACGCAGCAGCCTGGGAATTCGCTGCCCCATCTGGCTGAACGCCGAATCGGGCCAGCGAAGTACGATTCCGGAGTAGTTACGCTTCTGCGAAGAGGCGACGGGATTTCGTGATGGGTCGTGATCTAGTGGAGGACACAACATCCAAAATCCAAACCTAATTATTACTGCAGACGTCCCGAAGCAACTGCGTAGGTTTTCAACAGAAGCAACTGTTAAATTGCAGATGGCACGGGTGTTTCGCACCAGTTTTCAGGTTAATGTTTCCCTGAGTGTAGATTCCGTGCTGAGCGTCAAATTATTCTGGAAGGTGAATCAATTTTTTTACGAAATACACAAAGAATTCCCCAAGCAAATTTACGAATCGTCATCGGCATCAAAAATGTCACTCTTTTCACCAGAGCCCCGCTTCTCATTGGTGCCAGCATAACCATGACGAGAACGTAGGCTATCAAATGAGTCCTTTTTTCAGAATCAAACAACTGTTTATAGAGCTTCTCACGTTAGAAAGAATTAGAATCAAGCGCCACCCCTGCGCATATCCAATAACGTCAATGTTGTCATCACCCAAGGTTATTATTGCTTCGAATATTTCGATTGCATATTGCCACACAGAAAGGGTACAGGTGCATGAAATCCGGAGTAAGCTCCGAAATGTACAAGTAAACCGCAGCGTGAGTCCGGATCCGAGCGTCCTCGTTCTCGTCTTCTTTTCGCACCGCCTCATCACCGATCATTGCGGTCTCTGCTATTTGACAGGCAGAGGCCCACCGCAATATCGTCCAGAAGGATGGTAAAACCTGCCGGTAACTTTTCTTAAAAGATAATTCACCTAAACAATGATAACGACGGACAGAGGGGGGCAGCGAGATACTATTTTCTCAAAAGAATGGTGGTCGGAACATACCAAGAATTAGCAGATGCCTTTGAAACTCAACGCGAAAAAACATTTGTACAATTCAGGATGGACACTAATATTGAGAACGCTTGACTAAAATATGCCGTGTGGAATCAATGTAGAACAGAAACATCCTAGAAGGTAGGCACCGTTTGTCATCATCGTCAGCATTAGCGTTTGCAACGTTGTAAGCCTCACGGCGGAAATAAAAATTAGGGAGCGGGTTCTGGTAAAGAAGGTGAAGCTTGGCGATAAAAATTCTTTCCGGAAACGTAATTAATGCAAATGACACTGCATGTATCGCAGCCCCCGGTGATTCCGATGGCGTCACCTTTAGCCCAACAGGTAGAAAGAGAAGGGAATGAACTGGGTGAAACTGGAGTTGGTTTATGAAGGCTGGATGTGTGTCGGTTTTTGTATTTTTTTATAGCTAACCACGTGCGCTCGTAGTAACCAATGAAGCAAACAAGCGGAATACACAGGAAACTCTGCAGGGCTTCTCATTAGAGAAACTGGTAACCCAAAACAGACACATTTCAAAAGCATTAAAAAAAGAACAAATGGCGCGCAGTCATCAATGATCAGTGGACGGTTCCACTAATCTAACGTACTTCGAAAGCCGAATCGCAATAACTCAATCTCTACACTGAAACCCTGCTGAACTGGGCTTAAATGTGAGCTTGTGTTTTCGCGTTTGTCGGTGGCCCGACGGGAGCTTACAATCCACGGTCCGCATGCCACCTGAACTTCGAGTTCTCGCGGTTGGCTTGTTGGCGTACTGCTGCCGCGGGGCAGTACGCCAACAAGCTGCTTGATGTGCGCTCCACTTCATACGACGGACCCTGGCTCGGATAAACCGGCATTTTGTTTTTCAATTTTTTACACCGCTTCGCCGCGTCCGCCCGGACTTAGGACGACCCGCTTCGTACGACGGATCACCGCGTTCCTGGAAAACTCCCCATAGAGACAATGTATTAAAAACCCCGATGATATGACGGCCGGGTGAACGCGCTCCACTTCATACGACGGACCCTGGCGCAGATAAACCGGCGTACTTTTTTATTTTTTACACGACTTCGCCGCGTCCTCCCGGTCTTTTTTTATTCTTAACCCCCAATTGATGCTGCTTGGTGTGCAAATCCTCGCAGGCGGGCCAAAACACTTGCTGAACAGACGCAAGCAAGCAGGCGGGTACTCGCGACCGGGACTTAACATGTGTCGGACCCCCGCGGAAGCAGTACGCCAACACCTGCCGCGGTGGCTCAGTGGCTAAGGCGTTCTGCTGCTGAGCACGAGGTCGCGGGTTCTAGTCCCGGCCGCGGCGGTCGCTTTTCTGATGCAGGTGAAAAGCAAAAACGCCAGTGTGTACGAGATTTCGGCGCACGTTGAAGACCCCCAGGTGGTCAAAATTAATCCGGAGCCCTCCAGTACGGCGCGCCTCATCACCTGCGTTGCGTCGGTGCGTTAAACCCCACAACCAATCAGCAGTACGCCAACAAGCCAACCGCGAGAAGTCGAAGTTCAGGTGGCAGGCGGACCGTGGATTGGAAGCTCCCGTCGGGCCACCGACAAACGGGAAAATATATACGACGCAACACCACGGCGATGACCGAACAACCGCTTTTCCCGCCCGCTCGATCCCAGTTTCTTCATTTCAGGACGCTCTGTCTCCCTATATCTCTCCTCTCTGCTTACAGTGTCTTTGAAAGCTGCGTTGCAACTCCGCCTCTTGTTTGCTCGAATGCCTCAATTCACGCGCGTTCGCCACAAGGTTGGTATACGTTGGCACCACAATTTTGGGTCCCTCTCTGGCCGCCGCAGCAAGTTACAGTAGCAAGACCGCAGTATAATTTTCGCCGTAACATGGTTTACTCGTGAAGTTTGATTCATCTTATTTATTTCGCGTTGCTGGATCTTGTGGAAAATGAAAACAGCTATGTGTTGAGCACTTTGACACAATCTCGACGGCACGGCAGCTTTCAAAGCTTGTGTACATCATGTACAGCAATGCCGTTTTTTTTCATCACCGCCTTTGACTATTAGTTGTTTCGCTTGGCCTTGGCAGTTTTCCACCCACCCTTTCCCCTCTCAATTTGCTCGACCACATTGGCCTTATTTCGTGTGCGCAAGGCTTGGGGCAGGCAGGCTATAAATGGTGCCGCACGGTACGGGGGTCGCGTAGCACGCGGTGATTGGCTGGCGGGTTAGCTAGACGTAATGGACGGTAGTGGGCAAAATATAGTCGTTTCATTTTTTATAATCTTGGGATTATAGGTAAACGTTCGAAAATCACGTGAGAACGCGCTAAATATAGTAGTTTAAATCAGTTCTTATTTTGCCTCTCTCGTGAGACCACCTACTAGGCCGGCATTTACCCGCACCCCGGTCGTAAGACACCCCGGTCATACGACACTTTATCGTGGTCCCTTCAAAGTCGTATTATCGGGGCTCCACTGTATATCATAGTGACTATAATCTCGCTCCTCACATCATTCCTTGAGGAGCACATTGCGCAGGAATACTCCAAATTCTGAGTAAATGACTTGTACTCTAGCGCACTTTAAATTGGGACTATTATTTGTGCCGCTGTACGGGAGTATTAACTCCGCAAGTGAGAAGAGATTTGTCAAAAGTTTAGCAGCGTATTTATGCTCACAATACTCTACTGAAAGAAGGTTATTTCCAGGCACTTCGGGGAGTATTTTAACAATACAGTACTCCCCCAAGAAGGACAGTTTTACAAGGCATTTAGCGGAGCATTTCATACAATTTTGAACAGCGCGAGAGGAAGGTGTGTTTCTAAGCATACGGCAGAATATTCCATTTCAGCGAAAGCTCAGCAACAAAGAAAGGTGTTTTCAAACGCTTAGTGGGGTATTTTGGGGTTTTGAGATTCCCGCTGAGCAGAGGAAGTCAAGGCTTGCAAAGTACAAACGAAACTTTTTTTGCATTGTCCCAGTGGTGTCACGTAATTTTGCACAGCAAAAACATCAAATGAAACATGGCGCTAAACATTTCCCAGAAGGAAGTTTTAATGAACTAGCCAGAACTAATGCATTCAAAAATAAATCACCCCACACTGAAATATATCAGGGAAGCACAAGTAAATACAATAATAAACAAGTCCTACTAATAAATAAGTCACGTTAAGCTAAAACGCTAAATGGAACACAAAAGAAACATGGTACACTACATAATCAGCTACCAGGCGCGTGGTGGCTCAGTGGGGTTCTGCTTCTGAGGCAAATGACTGGTTGAATTGAATTTGAATTTTATTGACAAAGCGTTTCAGTCCCGGCTGAGGAGAGCATTTTTCTTAAGGAGGCGGGAAATAAAAATGCTCGCGCGCAGATATTTCTGCAACCGCTAAAGGCTCTTAGGTGGTCAAAGCCCCTCAATCATGGCGCACCTCATAGTCAAGGTGTACCTTCGGCTATTTGGAACCCGCCAAAATATTGTACAGTGAAAGCTTCGTACTTCGAACTTTACTAATTCATATATATGAATAATTGTAACTCCACTTTTTGGTGCGGCCAAGACTCCATGGAATATATGATAAAGAAGCCCGTTAATTAGAATCCGAGCAAATTCCTGCACGGATAACTGTAACTGCGCACCTTCGCATAAGAGCCTTGGAGCATTGCACAAGGCTAAGGAAACGCACCCTTTGTCTACACACGAGGTTGCGTAGAACGGAGACGGCACAACACGGTAAAACCAACCTAAACCGCAGATTGAGGACGTAATGAAAGACTCACTCTTTCTTAATTACCTTGTTCAGGAAGCGAGTACAGTGGTGCTTGTGGTGCGCTGATAGATTACGGCGTCATTTTTTAGGTTAAAAGTGCAGAAGCTGCCGCTTCCAATGACGAAAAGGAGGGCCATGACGAAGAATATCGCGGCCGTCCGCTGAGAAGTCACATCCGGTTAGAATTCTGCCCGTCCCTTCAGTTTCAAAGAAGGCGAAAATGAGACTTTCCGCTGCATTCGCTTCTGAGAGAAAAAGTGTTTGCTGTCGCCGTAAGGGACAAATGTCAGGCCACAATCACCGGCTTTTTCAATCGTCCAAGTGCTTGCATGCCCTGTCACTTCCTAACTGCCGTGTACTGTTGTTATTGACTATTTTAAATTGTTCGAATTTTCATTAATTAAAACAGAGGTATCGTTCCCGTACTGTTCGAAGTAACGAGCTTTTACTGTATATGCAACTCAAACAAAAGAAAAAGAGACACATCATGGTTCTGGTCTGTGCTAGTTGGTACATCTTGGGTGGGAATCAGCTTGAATAAAACGAACACAAAAGAAAGAGGGAGTAACAGGACACACTGCTGACCATCAACTGGAATTTTACTGAAGGAAACCCAGATATATACACACGAAAAAACACGAAAAATATAAAAAATATAAAAAGATATAAAAAGCTTGTTCACGTCAGTCAGTTAAATGATTAGCGAAGATTACTGCGCAGAAACTTTTTCGGTACGTGACAGTGCCACAGACGGCACACTGACGCAGCTATCTCCAGCTTCGTCTATCGCCAATGCTTCAACTATCTCTCGTCCGATTCTACTTCTCTTCGGTCCGATAACTGCGATTTTGTTCACGTAGGCTTCGCAGGGGCAGTCTCGAACGTGGGTGGCAAGGTGGCCGGACGGGGTTGCTTGGAGCGAAGCAGCATGCTCTCGGGCCCTGTCGTTCAGGCATCGGCCGGTTGGTCCGATGTAGACGGACCGGCACTTCAGGGGAATTTTGTAGATCACATTTTTGCTGCAATCTGCGTACCTTGTCTGGTGTTTTTTGTTAACAGGTGCGCACCGTTGCCAGTTTGTGACAAAAAACACCAGACAAGGCACGCAGATTGCAGCAAAAATGTGGTCTACAAAATTCCCCTGAAGTGCCGGTCCGTCTACATCGGACCAACCGGCCGATGCCTGAACGACAGGGCCCGAGAGCATGCTGCTTCGCTCCAAGCAACCCCGTCCGGCCACCTTGCCACCCACGTTCGAGACTGCCCCTGCGAAGCCTACGTGAACAAAATCGCAGTTATCGGACCGAAGAGAAGTAGAATCGGACGAGAGATAGTTGAAGCATTGGCGATAGACGAAGCTGGAGATAGCTGCGTCAGTGTGCCGTCTGTGGCACTGTCACGTACCGAAAAAGTTTCTGCGCAGTAATCTTCGCTAATCATTTAACTGACTGACGTGAACAAGCTTTTTATATCTTTTTATATTTTTTAAGTGCGAATGCACTTTATAAGCGACCCCAAACCATCCACCGCCGGCGGCGGCGGCGGCGGCGTCGGCGGCGGCGGCGTCCGCAGTGCTCCTCTATATTTAAAAAAGAAACAGCATCCGGCGCCAGGTTTCGATCCGAGGACTTTGCGGCCCCAGCGCGACGCTCTACCGACCAAGCCACGGACGCGACGCTGGTATCAGTGTTACTGACGCGCCTTATATCTTTAACGCATTCAAACTACGTCGTCAGCGGCGTGCGTTGGCGACTCAGCGGCGTTATAGCGGCTTGATAACTGCGTGGTGTACACGTGATACTACAAACCCGATGGAAGAGATGGAAGAGAAGGTGGCGAGGCGGTGGGCTGCGGGGGCCGAGCGTAAGCGCCGCAAGCGGGCCGACAACCGTGCATTCGCACTTTCACATTCTCCCCCTCGGGGAAATGCGGGGGAATTTTTTTATATTTTTCGTGTTCTTTCGTATGTATATATCTGTGTTTCCTTCAGTAAACTTCCATTTGATAGTCAGCAGTGTGTCGTGTTACTCCCTCTTCCTTTTGTGTTCGTTTTATTCAAGCTGATTCCCACCGAAACACATCATACGCACTTATTCTCCTTACTCATTGGCTTAAATTTCAAAGAAAATAGCCATGAGACTTCAAAGTGGAAGTTTGATCTGTGCTTTGTTTAACGCTGTCTATGTCGCTTTCTGTTTCGGGCATTGCTGTCACCCTGCACGTTCACCCGGAGCAGCGGCCATCTAGACGACTGCGCTCTCGTAAGCGCCGAGATCTTGGGACAGCCTCCGTTTGTCACAACGCTCATACGCTCATAGGCAGAGGGGATCCCCCACATAAAACTCCTCAGCCGGCGTTTTATTGGAGGTTAGTGTATATTATGTACTTAACGCCGCCAACGGTCGAAGTAAAGTGATCTTATTACTTTGTATTTACGCCGCCACTTCGTTGTCAGAGTATTTTGGCGTATACTATACGCTCCCCAGTACGGTGTAAAGGCTGCACTGGTGGAGTATTTATTGTAACAGTCTTCCGATGCGACTCCCCATCTGGCTTCTTTTCATATTTTGTATGTGTATTGTATGTGGATTTACAGCCCCTTATCTTTAGAGTTGCGAAGCCGAGTCGCTAACTACTTAGTAAAGCAAGATGGGACCAACTGCGGTGGTATGCTCTTCAAAGCCACACATTCCCGTGATAGTCATCATTACCCTCACCAACATCACCTTTCCTAGTATCCTGAAATGATACATACATTCGGGAAAATGGAGGATAGTCCACAATGATCGCACAGCGGGTAACCGCTGGATAGGTACCACACAATTTCGACTTGCGCCCAGGCTCCAATCCATACCTCACGCAGCTTTCATCATGTGTGAGGAGTCGTTGGTCTGCTCAAGCGCGGTCAAAACCAGGGACAGCTCATCGACTGAATGGGCGGACTTGGCCCTCAGCTTCATACCCGGAGACCCCTACTACTGCACCTTCTGTTAATGAAGTTACTTCCCTCTAGCCCCTCCCTTAGAAATCACAATGCTGGGGCGTCCGCTCATCATTAAGTGCACTTGTATTTTCTTAGTCTCCAATAACTATGATGGTCGATCATAACAAACTTTTTCCGGATGTGAGCCATCTGGACCCTTTCGCAAACGTGGAGTGCGTAAACCGGTGAGAACAATCACTAGTACGGCAATAGGACTGCGCCTTCGCACGAGCGAGCGCGGAGAAGAGACGGGATTTCTGGCTTAGCACGCGGGTTCTATATATGGTGGAGGCCCTCCGTGGTAAGCAAGGACGTGAAAGGAGATGCGAGGCGCCGAACGGAAGAACGATAGGCACCGAAAGAGAAGTCAATCAGCACAAGTCAATGAGAACAAAGAAATTCGTGCAGTTTGCACTAGTGGTGCACAGCTGGAGAACCAGCATAGCAGGCGACCCCTTACCCTTCGTCAGAAATACGGCTGTTGCACATTACATGGATGTCCGAAATTGCCGCTGAAATGTTTCCATGACTGCCAGGCCGGGATCGTTTTCCCCGAAGCTCTTCGCATCTCTCCAAAAGATGACCGCGTTAGAACGCGCTACAACGGGCGGAAATCGGCTTCGCGAACTCGGCGTCTGGAGTGCGACCGGTTTCTTCTTCCCACTTCAGACGCGAAGGAACGGGAAATGGCGAGGAGAAGAGCAAGCGAGAGGTCACGCCACGAACGCTAGGCAGTGTTCTCGAAGGTCAAGCGTTGCCGGAGCGAGCGATGAGGTCGTAGCTAGGCGAGGATTGGTTCCGGATACGGGGCTGGGCAAAGGTCGGGCCGGGCGGCACTGGCCGGAGTTTTGGAACGTAAGCTACACTGGCCCAGGTTGAGCAGTTTCGCGTGGACCTTAAAGGGACGTGCTGCGCAAGCGTGAGGAGCATTGTATTGTATTGTATCGGATTAAATTGGATTTTATTGGATCGGAAATCCAATCCAATTGGAGTACGCGCGTGTAGAGATTGGGTCTGCACATTCGCCGGTCTGCGCATTCAAGAGGAGGGACGTCATAGCCGCGGCAGACGCCTTGGCGCCGGTGCGTGCCCAGCTGTGCGCCCCCGTTGCGCAGTACTCAAGTCTGACGCTGCGCCGGAGCAGCTTGACAGCCGTTTCGCGTGGCTCCTGGAGAGCCGTGCTGCGCACGCACGAGGAGTAGTGATTGGACTGGACCGAACTGGAATGGATTGCATTGGACTAGACTGGATTGGATTGGAATGGATCGCTGAACCTTAGCTCACGCTACATATATCCTGGCATAGCCGAACTAAGCCACTGCTAATTTTTTTTAAAGACGATAGTGTTTCGTGGGCGACTTAAACGCAGAAATTCTGGTCTGCCTGTCTGTGACTAGATTCAGCCATCTGGCAAAAGTGAAACAGAAACCCCGAAATAGTCTTACATACTGCCAAATCAAAACGTCTATGTCCGGTGTTAATGTAAATACTTGTCAACATTGTTGAACTAGAAGAAGATATTACGCAAATGTAAGGCAACAAATCAATACACAAGTGATATTTGCAGTGTTCCTGAATTAAACCATTCACGAATGCTTGGTTTTTAAATACTATATAAACTGCTGGAAACCGTCGCTTGGTGTTGCCCGCGTTACCTGGCGGAATTCAAAAAAATCAAGCGGCAACAGCAACGAAAGGTTCCACTAGATAGGCTCCGCGTTCTGCTTGGAAAGCACATGGAGAAGGGCAACGTTGTCTATAAACGTTGTAGTACAGTGCCTTGATTCACGCGCGTCTCCGCCATGCGGCAACGCTTGGCATCGAGACACGCGACTTGGTGCAGTGGGACGCATTAAATGTACATTACCTTGAGCAAACGTCTAGCGTGTTATCTTGGGAGGAACGAGACGGGAGAGGAACCGCATAATAGGTGAGCGGGAAAAAGAATGGAGGCATTTATTTGCCAGGGGTGCCGTGTCGACTATCCTCTTCCGTCGACATTTGCAACGAAAGAAGCAGATACGCGGGCAACTTTTTTCTGGGTATTTTCTTTTCCGAAGGCCAACGAACCGAGCTCAAGCTTAAACAGCAGTGCTGTTGAAACCATGGTGTCCTTGGCCCCACTTAGGGATGCAAGATAACCACTAGGGGAGTCTGCGCGCTTACAACCAAACTGCAGCAACTCGCCCATGCATTTTCCTGTTAAAGGTGACGTAGAAAGATGTACGGGATATGGTCACTAAGAGCTTCATTTTAACGTTTGTCCACGTGTCGAAGTGAGCTTTTAAATTCGGAAATGTGTAAAACATGCCGTGCGTAACACCGTTCATAAAAAAACTCAGCCACCGTTGAGCAAGCTTATTCAATGCCCTGTACAAAAAAGGGTGATTAATCCTGGACATGCATCGTGTATGTATTCATTTTTTCTAACAAATTTTCTGCAAAGTTACCACTACTGACGCCAATTGTACCTTGTACCAGGCACCCGCTTCACTGGACAGGGTGCCTGCTTCGAGCTGGTTCAGCAGTGCCTGGAACTGGGCGTGGTCCGAGGTGCGTGAGCCATCACCAAGCATTACTGCTGGTTCCGGAAAGGAGTTGCTGAGGGCCTGGCTGACAAAGGCCTCCATAAGGGCATCCGGGTAGTCCACACCGGGCTCCAGATTGGCGTTGAGCGGTGGGCAGCAGAACAGCGCCACGTGGCAGAGCGCGAACGGGAAACGATCAACGCCGAAGCGCACGCCATTGGGAGCCGTCAGGCCGTCCGCGCCCGCGTGGAAGACGCACACGAATCGGTGGTGCCGGTCAGTGTAACGCGGGTCTTGCGCGTCGACGCTCTGTGCAGGGTATGAGAAGCGATATTCAGGTCAGGTAGTCGGCTTCCCTATTCATCCGCAAAGTTTCAAATTATGAAGTAATGCTTCTTGCAGAGTCTTAATACGAAAGTACCGGGAAACTGAAGTGGCGGTTTTCAGGAGCGTGCGACACTTTAAGAGAGCGCGCTGCTCCACATTGGTAGCGCCACGCTCGGCCGCGCTGTCGTGCCCTGGCAGGCAATATTCGCCACGGGCGCCTATGAGACAGGCGTTCTCCGTGGAACGAATAAAATACTCCTATGTAAAATTCGCATACTGACTGCCCTCGATTATTTATAGCGCGAATGAGGAAAGAGGTATTAAAATTATGAAGAGCTGGTCATTTTCTCCGCGTCTGAACAATGCAATGACGCACAGAGCTTCACTGTAAGCACTCGCAGCATCTGTCAAGCAAGCGGAAACCCCGTAAATAAGGAGTCTTTACCATTGCATCTTGGGTTATAACCGTATTCGTTTAACTTTAGCGCTGTCTATAAGTTTTAGTACAACCTACTGAGAAAGATCCTGCCTGACAATAAAAACTGCGCAAAAAGGAAGTGCTAACGTACGCTGGCTTTCATGAACCGGCTTTCATGAACCAGAATGTGCTTGTCTCATCAAAAAATGCTTATGTATTGATGAAAGTGGCTCAGCAAATTGACAGTTGTGATCAACGAGATTCTCAGCGAGAGTGGTGATGCGTCCGCGAACGTTCCTGCTTGCCAAACTCCCTGTTCAGCACCTCCAGAATTTCAGTATGAAGCATGTATTTGCACACTGCCGCTTCCCTGCCAACAGTATTCTCGACATTTCCTACGCGCCGGCACAGCAATATCGTGCATAAATAGACCTATCACGTCGACTTTCAGTCTTCGTGGGAAACCTGCAACTCAATGAAATCAGCCGGCGGGATAGGGGGAAATGCGCTAGCATCGAGCCGTCTTTACGAGGCTTCGAACTTCCCTCTGCGATTTGCGCTGCCTGCAGGCAGTCAAAAGCGTCGCGACTGGGAATATGTGAAATGATAGCAATAACGTTAACTCATGAAATGAGCCTAAAGATAATTGTGCGAACACTTGAAGCCAGGCTACCTGAATGAGGGACGACAGTACGTGAGCGTGGTGCGTACGCAGCGAGTATGGGTGACTAAAATTGATCACGTATTAAAAACGAGTCCATTCACCATGTGGAATATTTGCTTTTTCCTTAGAATGGATGCATGATTCACCTGACGTATGGAATTACAAAGGTGTCTACTACAATGTACTTTGTGTGCGATGTTGGGCGACGAGCAGGGGCAGAATGGTTAACTCCGTTTGTGCGAACTGCTCGCTTGGCGTACGCCGCAACCAGCCATTCTGTCACCAAAAAAATGGTTCTGTTCTCATCAACAAAGCGATATACAGTAATACCGTATTAACTCGAAGTTGCAAAAACCGGGAAATATTTCGAGATAAGCAAAGTTGCGCGAATTGTCATGAAACATCTCGTTCCTATAAAAAAAAGGCGCTACTACTTACCAGCTCTTCAACAGCAGCTTCGCGTTGTTTTTCATAACGGTTTGAAATAGAAAAAAAAAACATACAAGAGACGTTCACCGGCTGGGTTTTGTGGCACTGCAGTTTTACTTAGCAGAAAAGGACTGCGTAATGCTGGTCTGCTTTGCGGTCGCACTCGGGACTAGTAAGGAGTCCTCTAGCTGCTTGACCCATTGCATGAGCCGATCTTCCCCGCCACTGCTCTCTATTGGGGTTTTCCCCGCAAGGCACACATCTATCTTCTAGTACACTGTACCTCTGTGCATGTCTCTACCGTCACATGACGTATCACAGGGTTGCTTGACGAAGCTGATATTCACGCGTTCGGAGAAAACTTCGTCTTTGTAGTAGGCGCGGCTCAACGAGAAAAAAATCGAGGGACTTACGCGCGGCAGCATCGCGCAAATCTCGTGAAACGGTCCACGGCAGCGAAATTTTCGTTCTACTCTCAGTCAACATTTCGAGATATCCGCAGTTTGGCCCAAACATACTTCGAAAGAAAGGGCAACAATTAAATACATGGGACTTATAGGAAATGGTCCGGTGCCGCGGAAAATTTCGACTTAGCCGATTTTTCGAGATATGCGAGTTCGAGTTAATGAGGTATTACTGTGCCTTGCTACAGACCACTAAGGGAAGGATTTTGTTCAGTGTTCCACATCGGCACACTCAGGATCCAGAAAGCTCGACTTATCCCACCCTACTTCACGAAACCACTCCGTGACGGAGTAGTCTTTTGCATACCGTGTCGACTCAGGCTATGCCGCTCTTGTACACCGCTCGTTGTTTCATATTTTGTCACAGCCCCTTGCCTGCTTGCGCAAATAAGAAATAGGGCAACAGTTAATTAGTAGTTTGCAAAGCCCGTCGGCCCGTTCGTGTGCACGTGTCGAAGTCGCTGCAGCTAGAAAGAATTAACGCGTACTCAATGTTTAGCAGAACAAACAAAACGTTTAATATGGAGCATGGGACACATAATCAGGACGGACTACACAGAAAACTTCACGCGAGCATAGGCACTCGTGCGGGCCGGAACGTACCATGGTACGCCACACAAAAAAGATAACACTTGCGCGCGAGGCGCTAACACTGTCACACCCAGTAACACAAAAAAAGAAAGCACTAACACACAAGGGAGGAGTACAACATGCTTTCAGAGGAAATAAGCAACCAATACGACCCACTCACTCCCAGGCACGGCCTGCGTGGACCTAGAACTAGTATCTACCACTTCTAACGCTCGATCCGAACATTTCCTTGGCATAGCCATGAACAACACGCTAACCCTTGGCATGGATGGCCTTAACACTACCGGCCGGAAATAACAAATCTCGATGGAGACGGGCCGGTTTCGCCAAGCAGCTCGCTCCCGCTTACGAGGCCAGGGTGCAGAGCGTGGATGGTCTTGGGGTTCACGATGAGGACATCACGGAACTATGGCGCTTGCCTTGCTGCCATGAACCGACCATCGCAATCCCGCTAAAAAAATGTGCCCCCCACCAGTGACTTGCACGTCGTGCGAATTCCAACTGACTGCTCTAGCAGAGTCCTTCAATGCTTGTCTGGTCATGAAACTCCCGGCCAAGTTTCGTGCGGGGACAAAAGCTACCGCGAGTGGCGCCACCGCAGATCGGAGGGCATCGGGCGGCCGCCGCTGCTCTGTAGCTAGACCGGCAGGCAGGAACGCAGTAGCTGCATGCCCGTTCGCACCACATTTTTTCGCCACTCACAAAGTGACGAGTCCATTTGAGCAGCCCACGACACGCAAAGCGAAAGCGCACTGCTGATAAGGCGGCGAGCGTCTGTTTGATCTTACTCCGTGGTCCGTTCCCTGCCAAACGCGCTCTGACCACGCCCCCGGCTGCCCTCCGATCAACACCAGCGGCGCGGCGCGGCAGCGTACGAAGCTCTCCCATAGCGTGACGGCGAAGTTTCATGACCATAAAGGCATTGAAGGACTCTGGCTCTAGTTTTGGCTTGTGCGTGTCCCTAAATCGTCGACGAGCCGGCCGAAACGAATACCTGGGGCAGCTACGTGGGCTCCAATTGGCCAGCCCTCGCTTCCTGACGTCACCCACCTGGAAACAAGCCAGCGGCGTTCACGGGATGGCGGAACCGCCATGACACGTCCTTCGCAGCGAGAGCAAGCGAAAAAAAAAAACAAGATACAAAAAAGACGGGGTGATCACGGTGTTCAAGTAGGGGAAGGAGCGACACCAAAATCGCAGCACCACGGGGATGAAGCCGCAATGGTGGACGCCCACACAATTAAATTGAGCGCCCTGACTTGTTGTTTGTGCCTGCTTTATATCGACGAAACAACAACCGGTTGCTTGCTACAAGAACCGGTGAGAGCGAAATCAGGAATGGGTTTGCGTGGTTCATTTAGCTATTTTTTGAGCAATTCGCTGTATTTCAAACGCGAAATAACGACGTGAGGGGTGTGAGGAGAATAAAATGTGTACTTTTCAGAGAGATTTAGGTCACAGCAAATAGTTACGGAGCGAAAGGAAACACAGACAAGAAAGACGGCGGCACAAGCACTGTCGCACCGTCTGTCTTCTCTGGGCTCCATTTCGCCATAAAATCCATTTATTAAGATATGCGAAGGTTGCACATTATTAAACAAAAGTGTTGTTTTTAGTGTAACTTTGATAACACTGTAATGCTGCCCCACTTTGCCCAAACAACCAAGTCCCGTGATTTCAGACAGGTGTTTTGAGAAGACGACCCTAGGCGTCCTTCATAAGGCAGTTAAGCCAACGCGTGGTGCCAAATCACGGATCTGTTACACAGGTGCTGAGTTTTAACATGTAAATCTGTATAATTAGGCTCAGAATGGCATGACGCACTTAATTGTGAGCTATCTGAGTCTAGAATTGTCCATACCCAGATTTGCTGCAGTAAACACCTATTGATCTAGTTTGTTCCAAATACCGCAGTACTTAAGCCTACCTGGTACCACGGAGGAGTCCAACGGGTGGCGTTCTGCATGGACTCCGAGGGTGAGGCTATATCTTCATTTGTGTACATCTCCGCGCCAAATGGGGAGCGATGATCGGCCATGTCTTCCATGGGATTGTGGAGCTGTACAATAAACGTTTGCCGACATTAGTATTAAAACAGAACCGGACAAAAACGAAACTTTCGTTATGCCATATCTGCCGAGTGGTCCAGAAGATTATGTACCGACGGGACAGACTGATAACTCGTATTCGATAAGGAAAACAACGGTTCAAGAATTGAATAACTTTTTCATCTCAACCGTATATAAAGCCATGGGTAAGGGGCCATAACAGCATATAGCAAGGTCATTTTAAATTGTCCAAAATGTCGAATTTGGTACTCCTACCGCCTGTGGTATATTGTTCTTCTTTGTATTTGCACGGCAATTACTAACTGGTCATCGGTTGTCCTTGCAGTAAATTTACCAGCCTACTGCAATTGACAAAATATTTAATGACCTCCTTATATAACGACTATGCTAATTGGACGTGAGACATGGTGGGGGATTCCTGTACTATTGGAGCAGGCCACTTGCGAATCCCTATCGCTACTGCTGGGAGGCTGTGCTCTGCGGGCGGAGTTTATAAGCACCGATCGCGAACCAATCAGGGAATGGTGGATATTCATCGTTAACAGGTCCGACGGAGACGGGCGTGGCGTCCTTAGCTCCTGTCATGCCGCAACCGGCGCTGGAGTATGAAAAATGCTCCTATCTGATCATCCGTTCACGCGTTCATATTTAGCTTATCATGAAAACGCCTGTAGGCTTTTATGTTTTTACAACTGCCGTAGCAATAATATGCATTAGTAATATATGTGACCTGTCATAAAATTTTTATCCATGCACATGTCATAACTGATGAGCCGGTTCATTAGAATCAGGTAAACACTATTATATATCAGCAACCAAGTCGTGGTACATACAAATGTAAATTTTAAGCACCACAAAAATAAGGACTTGGAGGCTTAGGGAATTAACCTATATAAAGATACTGCACTTAACTTGCAAGATTGCTGAAAGTTATGCGGATTTAACATGCAAAAAAATCAGACACAAGACACACAAATTCAGATTTTTGAGAAACAGATACTTTAAAGCGCGATAATTTGCTTGGGGCCTTATATTGCCTCATAAGCGAAGTAAAACCATAATGTGCCGTGTTGCACCCTCAGAGGCTTCGTCGGAGGCTTCTCCGACGCCAAGCACCACAAAATACAGGCCCAAACCAATACACAATGTAAATATTGCTCTCGCAATAAATACTTCCACTACCACTGCTTCTCCAAGACCACGCCCTACATGTCCGTACCCTGTATACAAACGGTCTCTCCTGGGTGAGGTTCCGTTCCTTCAGTTCTGGGGCAATGTACAGTTCGCTGAAAGGAGTTGTCCCGGACTGGGTCACGTCTACCGTTGCTCCAACGGTAATAACCGATGCAACGGCCACGAATGAAACCGCCAGGATCAAAGTCGCCATTATAAGGCCGAGCCACAGGGAGTAATGGGGAGAGCGAGTCTTGCTTGGGAGCTCTGGAGCGGTGGGCTCCGTATACACGGCAGAGTATCCGAAGTTTCCTTGAGTCCCTCCGTCGTAGTACTGTGCACATGAACCAAGCAACAGTCAGTAGAATGAGCAAGCCATCGTCCTCTACGAATCCAAAAGCTCCATATTTTGTGAGGCGAGATTAATGGCAGCAGTTAGTGTGTATGAGACAGAAGTCACGGTTCGGTATCGTTCAAAACAAGGATGCCGCATAGACTGCAAGTCAACAAAAGAGAGCGAAGTGTTCTTGGCTAGTGAAGTAAACTAAGTGGAAAAAAAACGCTAAGTTCCAGCTCATTGAGAAAAAGTCGGACATATTCCTCATTTCAGGTTTATATTTTTATCGTAATTATACTTATGATTTATTGTCAAAGTGCCACCAGTCACCCCACATTGACTATGAAATTTTTCCGCTAGGTGTGCACATTTTTTTCTGCACAGCATTGGTTATCTCTGCAAAGAATTTGTTTTCTCAGGTGTTCTGTTTTGTTGCCGTCAGGGTTGAATTCGGCAGCCATGTTGCAACACCACCCACAGGAATCAACTATATCTTGAAAAATTTATTTATTTATTTATTTATTTGTTTGTTTATTCATTTATTGATTTCTAGTTATGTATTTTACATTTAGCTTCCTATTTATTTAACGACATACCTACAGTGCCAAATTTCGGTCATAACACCAGGTGGGCTACAAAAACACAAAAATAATAGCCCGGATTAACACCTTCATGACAGGAAACAAAGAAGAAAAACGCTTAAAGGACCCAGTGTGTACAGGTTCCTGAAAACACGAGCAAAACAAGTTATAACAAGTAAAAAGACAAAAAGCACAACAATGTGACAGCATTGATTTGGGGAAAAAGTACGACAAAGCCTTTTCAAATGAAGGTTAGGGGGGGGGGGGAGGGGGGGGCAGAATATATTCACGCAGATTGTTCCATTCATGTATGGTTTTTAAAAAGAATGAATTTTTATAAGTATTGTTGGGGTATTTTTGCCGCTACCCTCCCGCCGAGGACCGTGTAACACCCTGAATTTGCACAAAGATGCAGAATTGGCGGAAGTAACACATTTAATTATATAATATGATAAGTGGAGTTAACTGGTGCGACAGAATCTTGGAATACCAAAACAGAGGAAAAACAAAAATACATAACTTTTAGAAAAAGATCTTACGAAATAGAAAATATGTCCTTTGCACATATCTAAGAAACGAAGACAAATAAAAATCCCGAAAATAATTGCGAAAATACGAATTAAAAAGAACAAACATGAGCTTAACAGTAACGCCCTGCCTTTACACAAAAATGCATAACTGGCGGAAGCAACGTATTTAATCGCCATACTAAAGCCGTGAAGCATGCATTGGGTTTGTTTGTTACGTCTTTACTGCCCGGCGCGCGCGGCAGTATTATCTGTGTCTCAAGCAAACCGTTTGTTCCATTCCTTATTTTTATGTCCTACGGGTTATCTTATTCTGATAAGGCGAGCATTTCGCCCTAACGTCACTATCCTAGAATAATATTCCTTGATCTACAATATTCTGGATGTAAATCGACGGTTCGAGAAACACTCGCGCCGAAAGATAAAAGCCTGCAGAGCAGACGCCGCGGTATTCGAATCGGTGACACTAGCCTACGCACGTCCCTTTGTTCACTGCTGCTTCGCCGCCTCTGTATTCTTTAAATTGCCAGGGGTGCACAAGTTCGCTCCATACACTTGCATTTCCTTCTAACCAACTGCTTCATCTTTAGCTTTGTGACATCTGGTTGAGGTGCTGGGTACATGCACCCTAAACGCTCTTCAAGTCGTCAGCCAGGCCCAATTCGTGCCAGCTGCTGACAGCAAGGACTACTGAGGGATAAATTGAAGGCGGACGACCCCCGCATCCACGATAACTAATGCAACGAGCACTCCTGTAGTTCTACAGCAGCCCCGGGAGCCATAATAATTTCACTGGTCACCTATGGAAGATCCGGAGGAATGGCTGGAACATCTCTAGAGGGTCCGAACGCTTCACCGATGGGATGAGGACGAAACACTCAGGCAAGTGTTTTGCTACCTTGAAGACTCCGCATGGATTTCGTTCGAAAACCACGTACGTACGCTGACGACCTAGGAGTTATGAAAGACCGAGCTTTCGAAAATGTTCACGACTCTGCTACGCAAGGAAAGTGCCGAGCAGCAGATGCATACACGCACGCAGCATTCCAATGAAAGCGTGCTCGTGTTCGTTGAGGAGTTGAAGCAACTTTTTCGCCGTGCGGACCCAGAAATGAGCATAGAAAAACTAACGTTTCTTATGCGAGGGTTTAAGCAACAGCTCTTCGCATGCCGTGTCCGCAACACCCCAAATACCGTGGCCTAGTTCGCATCTGAGGCGGCCGCGTTGGAGAAGGCGCTTGAAATACGGACAAGGCACTACGACCGCCCAATCAAAGGCACGCTGGTTTCGCAGACGATTGGTGCCGAGGCTATTAACTCCGACACAATACGCGAGACCATCCGTGCAGTGGTGAGGCAGGAGCTGCGAAAAATTTTCCCGACGACGCTACAACCTCAAGTCGCTTCCCTGACTGACGTGATCCGGAAAGACGTTCAACACGCTTTGGGCACTTCTATGCCATCTGAAGCAACCCGCGAGCCGCAGGCTATGATCTACTCCGCAGCTGTTTGTCGACCCCCCTTCCCTCCAGCTCCATCCAAACCATCGTCAAGAAGCTCCGCCATACCGCCGTGCACTCTCGCCGCCGTCCACAGCCCAAAAGCATGCAGACGCCGAGGAAAACCGATGTTTGGCGAACCGCCGATAATTCTCCGTTGTGCTACCAATGCGTAGAGGCCGATTACATCTATCATAGCTGCCCATGCAAGAGACTCGGACTGCGTGGTTTCTCCGTTGATGCACCTCGCTCTTTCCGTGGTCAACGACCACGTGAGATCGACGACTACCTATCTCAAACCAGCCGTGCCCCAGCCCGTTTCAACCGTTCGCCGTCGGCCTACCCATACCAATCGCCGAGCTGCCGTAGGAATGCTGACTTCGCACGTGAAAGGTCCCCCAGACCACGCAGGGGAAACTAAAAGAGACAACTCCTGTAGGGGAAGTTGCCCTACCGAGAAAAACAGGAAACCCTCCAACGACGCAAGCACGCGCTTAAGACCGTGATTCACGACATGCCCCCATCCCGACGACCCGACCTAACCCTGACGATACTCCCGAACACGAGGACAGCCGCAAAGCGCGACGCGTACCCGACATGACCGAGACTGCGGCTGAGAACACGGCAGGAAGGACGGGGCACAGTGCCCGACCGTCAACACGCACAAGCCGAGATGTGACGCCCCGACGCACCCGGAACTCGAGGAAGGCGGCGTCCAACGTCAAGATGTCCATCGACGGCTTTGATGCAGTCGCCCTCATAGACACTGGAGCCAACTACTCTGTAATGAGCGGATCAATCACGTCTAACCTGAAGAAAGTTACGACCGGATGGGATAGTCCGCACATACGCACAGCAGGAGGCCATCTCGTAACACCAAGTTGCACGTGCACATCGCGCGCCACCATAGATATCACCACGTACCCCGCGGCGACGTAGTTGTAAAGTCTGGGCCCGCGGCATTTCTTACCAACCGAACCGCCACCATAGATATCACCACGTATCCCGCGGCGACGTAGTTGTAAAGTCTGGGCCCGCGGCATTTCTTACCAACCGAACCGCCACTGTGCGCATCGGCCATCTGCGATCTGACCCTTTTCCAGCAATTCCCAAAGGAACACCTCAAGGCTCGGTTATTTCACCCCTACTCTTTAACCTTGCCATGAAGGACCTCCCACCCTTGCTCCAAGATATTCCGCATCTCCGACACGCTTTCTACGCGGACGACCTCACGCTATGGACACCCACTGGATCAATCGGAGATCAGGAAGAGGCACTTCAAATGGTAATTGACACCGCCCAACGATATCTCCAATCCAGAGGACTGGAGTGCGCCCCCGACAAGTCCGGTTTACTTGCGCTCAGCAAGAGAACTACCCGCAAGACCGCACACAGAATACCAGAACCAGAATTATATATAAATAATCACCCTGTCCCTAACGTCCCCCACCTTCGGATATTGGGCCTCATAATACCTAGAGACGGATCTGGCTTGCAAGCGATACCACACTTACAGCGCACACTTAACCAGCTCATGCGCATCATCCGCCGCGTCTCCAATCGTCGCTTCGGACTTCGCGAACACGACACCCTACGCATGGTCCAAGCCATTCTTATCAGCAGGATAGCGTACGGCACGCCATACCTGGCCCTCAGACCACAAGAAATACGGAAACTCGACGCCACCATACGCCAGGCCTACAAGACCGCTATGGGGCTCCCAATGAGCACGGCAAACAAGAAACTTTTGGAGCTAGGGGTCCACAACACCTGGGAAGAAATACAAGAGGCCCACCACGCATCTCAGATACGCCGACTACAGATCACGCCCACGGGAAAGAGAGACACTTCTCCGTCTACACTACAACGTTCCACCACGACAAGATCAGAAGATTCGAATCCCAGCAGACATTCGGCAACACATCCGCGTAGCCCCTCTACCCCGAAACATGCACCCGGTTTTCAACAAACAACGTCGCACGGCACGAGCTCGATTAATTCATAAGGACAATCACCATCTATCATGCACTCGATACACAGATGCATCGCCGTACCCTCATCAGAAAGCGCATGCAGCCTGTGTCGTTAACACGCAAGGCACAGAACTGGCAGCAGCGACCGTTCTCACCACTTCCATCGAGACTGCTGAGGAGTGTGCCATCGCCCTTGCTGCAACAACGGACGAGGAATTTCTTACTGTTATAACTGACTCACAGACTGCCTGCAGAAACTTTTTAATTGGCCGCATATCTCAACCCGCACTGTACCTTCTTCGTCAAGTAAGAAGACTTCCAGAAATTAATATCATCTGGTCACCCGGCCACCAGTCCCTCCAAGGGAACGAGGCGGCACACGCCGCTGCCCGTGCTCATACATACCGGGCCGTTACCTCAGAGGGAGAAACCAACGACCGAACTGCTTCAAAGCCAGCACCACTCCACACGTACACCGAAATCTTAGCTCACTACAAAAACGACCGCCGTCGCTTCCCGCCACCTCATTCACAATTAACGCGTGACGAAGAAACCACTTTCCGGCGCCTACAAACCAATTCGTATCCCATAACACCCTACTAAACGCTATGTACCCCACCCAATACCCTGCCACCTGTAACTTCTGCCCTGTTGCTGGTACCCTATACCATGTGGTATGGGAGTGCCAACGGACCCCCACTCTAACCGCAAATCCCAACCCTACCTATGAGCAGTGGGTGGAGCAGCTGACCAGCTCCGAGCTCTCGGACCAGCGCCGACTGGTGGAACGGGCCCGGACGGCCAGCCAGCTCCAAGGCATCTTGGAATGAGGATGCCTCTCACTGGGTGGAGGCCCTACGAACATCCTCCTGCTCACCAGTATAATAAATGTTTGTCTCTCTCTCTACCCCGCGGCGTTCGTTATTTTGCCTAACTGCTCCCGCGGCGTAATTCTCGGAATGGACGTTTTGACGGACAAAGATGCAGTAATTGACTTGAAGACCAAGTCGATAACTTTTTCCTCCGATCACTCCATGACGCCGGTACTGAACCCCGAACACCGTGCAGCTGAAAGGATCGCCGATGATCATGTCACCCTGCCACCCCGCGCAAGCTTGATGATCACCGTTTACTGTTAAGATTCTGTCCTTGACGTCGATGCTATCGTAGAGGGGAACCGAAGTTTGCTTCTCGACCTTGGTGTTTCCGTCGCAAGGGGCATTGCGCGCTTTAAGCAACGCAAATCCCACGTTTTGGTCACTAATTTCACCAAGGACTACCAGCATTTATACAAGGGGGCTGCAATAGCGTTCCTCTAAGAAACGCAAGAAGCAAGTGACGTGATCGCGTCGCCGACTTTGAAAGCGCACCCTAAAGTTCCTTCAAGTGTCTGCATCCCTTCGACGTTAACCCGGCGCTACCGCTAGAAAAACGGAAAAATTATTGGCTTTGCTGAGTCACTACAGCGAACGTTTTTCGTCGAACTGAAAATTACGTCAGACACCGCTAGCGAAGCACCGAATTATAACCAAAGATGCAGCACGCCCGACCTTCCCGACAGTCACCGTGTCTTCACACGAGCGAGAAGCTATCCGGACACAGGTCGACGTCATGCTCAGCGACCACATTATACAGCCATCAAAAAGCCCCTGGGCTGCGCCTGTCATACTCGAGAAGAAAAAACATTCCACCATCTTCCCGTAGGAGAACCCTGAGTAGTATGCGAATCAGGCATGGGGTCGATTCAAGTGCCCATTGGTTTTCAGTTCGTCGTTTCCGTGAGGTTGAGGTACGTAGCTACCGTTATATTTACCCTTTGGTTTCCATGGTAACTATACCACACTTTTCACTTACTGGAACTACGAAATGGGAAATTGCGTTGCTCCATGGCTGTTTCGCATACTACTCAGGGTACCCCAACGGGAAGATGGTGTAATTTAATTGAAGGGGAGGGTGTTAGAGTGGAGAGGCATTAAAGAGAGAGAGAGATAGAGACAGAGAGAGAGAGAGACGTTGTACGTGGTATGAGTTTGGCTTTATTTAAGCATTATGATCATCATGTTCAATGTAGGTGACGTCGAGCTGTGCGTTCCGCTTTGAATATGACCGCCTTATGGTCTGTGAAATGTAAAGTCAAGGGCTGTTGTAGTGGATGAACCCTGAATTTGTTGAAGATGAGGTCGATGCCCGTTCGCCGGATGGTTGTGGGCTGCTTGTAAAAACGGCCCGCCGAGACTCGCCGACGCACGCCGCAGCCGACGACGATGAAACATCGAAGGCGCGTGAAGCGTGCTCGTCTCGTGCCGGCCCAGCTAGACACCGGCAAGACTGTCGCCCCAGGAGCCCTTAAAGGGGAAGCGTGCTCGTCTCGTGCCGGCCCAGGAAGACACCGGGAACACTGTCGCTCCAAGAGCCATTAAAAGGTAAGACACCACCGGGCGTTCAACAAGCCGAGCATGCGCAGTGGGGGCGCGTTACGGCGCAACAGCAACAAGGGAGGGACATAGCGCCCGACCATGAGTTGCGTTGCATCTAAAAGATGACACATTAAGGTTCTGCGTTGAATACCGGCGACTGAACAAAATCGCCGAAAAACGACATGTACCCCCTGCCACGAATCGACGACGCCCTCGACAACCTCTTCCACGCAAAGTACTTCTCTTCGTCGGCAATAAAGATGATGATGATGATCATGATTAAACTTCTGCGAAATTTGCATTATCGTCTGAATGCAGGGCGTTACACGGTTCGCCTTTTTCCGTAATTTTATATTTTTCTTATTTTTTTAGTTTTCCGTAATTTCGCTCTACCGATTATCTTCATCTACGCAATTATAACGATTACACGCAGAACTATCGCGAAATATGCATGATTGTGTAAATTCCATGCGTTATGCTTTTTGACAGTTTTTGTAATTTATAATATTGTTCTTATTTTTTATTTTCAATATTTCATGCAACCAATTTACGTTATTATAACGACACCATTAGGACCTTCCACAAAATCTTCGTTATTGTGAAAATGCATGGCGTTACACGGTTCTCCACTTTCCATAATTATGTTATTTTTTATTTGTTTCTTAATTTTTGAAAATTTCGTTCGAGCAATTATCTTCATTTACGCTGTTATAACCATTACAGTTGCAAATTTTGGGAAGTCTGCATTATTGTGGAAATTCCATGCGTTGTATGTTTTGCCATTTTGTGTATTTTTAAAACATTTTTTAGTTTTTATTTTTCAAAATTTTGTTACAAACTATCTCAATTTACGCTATTATAGCGATTATATTTTGAACTTTCCCGGAATCTGCAATATTGTGGAAATTCAGGACGTTACACCGTTCGCCCGATTCCGCAATCTTTTTTTCAGTTTTTCAAAATTTCGTTGGACCAATTATCTCCATTTACGCTATTATAAAGATTACAGGTGGAACTTTCGCGAAACATGCATTATTGTGGAAATGTCATGCATTATGTTTTGCATAATTTTTTAATATTTGTTATTTTTAGTTTTTCAAAATTTCTTCCCACCAATTATTGTCACCTACGTTATTATAACGACTACATTTGGAACTTTCGCGAAATCTGCATTATTGTGGAAATGCGGGGCATTACACTCTTCGCCATTTTCCGTAATTATTCTATATATATTTTTTTAATTTCGTGAGACCAATTATCTCCATTTACGCTATTATAACGGTTACAGGTGCAACTATTGTAAAATGTGCATAATTGTGGAAATGCAATGCCTTATACTTTTTGCCATTTCCCTAATTTTTATTTTTCTTATTTTTTTTCAAAATTTCCTGGGACCAATTATATCCATTTACGTTGTTGTGAAGATTGCATTTATAACTTTCGTGAAATCTGCATCATTGTGAAAATGCAGGGCGACAGGAGTTCGCCAATAACCATAAATTTTTTTTCCTATTTTTTTACTTTTCCAAAATTTCGTTCTACCAATTATCTTCATTTCGCTATTATAACGATTACAGGTGCAACTTTCCCGAAATCTGTATTATTGTGATGATGCCATGCGTTATACGTTCTGCCACTTTCCGTAATTTTTTAATATTTTTCGTACTTTTTAGTTTTTCAAAATGTCGTCTGAGAAATTATCTCTATTTACGTTATGGAACGATTACATTTCGAACTTTTGGGAAATCTCCATGTTTGTGAAAATACAGGGCGTTACACTGTTCGGAAATAACCATAAAATTGTTGTTTTTCTAATTTCTTTATTTTTACAAAATTTCGTTCCACCAAGTCTCTCCATTACGGGTATTATAACTATTGCAGATGGAACTTTCGCGAGATTGGTAATATTGTGAAAATGACATCCGTTATACGTTTTACCATTTTCCGTATTTTTAAAATGCTTTTCTTTTCATTTTTCAAATTGTTGTCCGACCAATTATATCCGGTTACGTTATTATAACGACTACATTTGGAACTTTCCCGAAATGTGGATAATTGTAGAAATGCGGGGCGTTACAGGGTTCGTCATTTTCCATAAATATTCCATATTTTCCTTATTTCTTTTATTTTTTCCAAATTTCGTTCGATCAGCTATCTTTGTTTACGCTATTATAACGATTACAGGCGGAAATTTTGTGAAATCTGCATTATTGTGGAAATGTCATGCTCTTAAACGGTACTGACTGTGTAGGTACTCGGCTAAGAATGCTTTGCATTAGAAAAAGCTCCTATTCTTTCCTGGGCGCACTATGCGTTATTCCTAAGTTACCGACACTAAAGTGCCTTACCGGTACGTAGCAGTCCGGCCACGGATGCACCATCTCGGTCGGTTGCGCGGCCGGCGCCATCAGTTCCCAGTCCGGCACCTGCAAAGGGACCGTGTTAGAAGGGTTACGCACACCCGGAACAACGGCAGCCTGAAAGGCTTCTCCGTAGGAGCATGAATAGGGTGCTGTAGAGATGTTAAGAGTAGTTTGTTTTCCGTCATGCCACGAATAGCGCCTGTTTCACTCTTTCTGGGTGGCGATTCTTTCTATAAAAAAAGGTCCTCCACAACGCGAACGTACTGCGAAAAGTTGCTTCTGGACAGCTTGAACTCTCTCCCGCATAGGCTGTGTTTAAAAGAACGGAACATCTTCCTTTTGGGCTGGTTTCTCTAGCACAGGGCGAGTAGAAAACGGGTAAACTGCGTAAGCGTAAGGGTAACCGTGTGTAAGCGTAAACTGCGGAGTTCTTGCGGACAACGAATGACACGACCGTCCTCACTATGCTAGGATGCACACCGAAAAGCAAGCAGGAAGTGTCCCGTCTCCGTTCCCAAAGGACGGCATCCGAGGGATTAGTTGAAGAAAGGCAATGCATACATTTGGTACCGTATTGAAATCGCAACCCTGACTCGTGAAATAGAAAACGAAACCGTCACTTATTTGTATGGTGATATTGCAGCGTGTTATCACTTATGTTCCCGGAGGGAGCCTAAGCGCTGCCTTCTTTGTAATAAAGCCATGCACCGCGCTCTGGTTATATCATCACACACTCCCGATTGCTGCTATCCAGCTGCAACTCTTTAACAACAACAACAACAAAAATTTATCTGAGGCGCTCGCTTTTTTCTCTCTATTTTCTTTGAGTAGCGCCTAAAACTATGATTCCCTGCGCTAGTATATCTTTGAAATAGTCGCTCCAAAGAAACGGCGGCTGATGCTACTTCCCTCTGATATTTTTGTGTCGCCTCCTTTCACGATAAGGACAAATGATTGCTCTGTACGATGTAAAACTACGCGACCTTTGCGAGAATCGAATGTTGCTAGCGTGGCCTGGGAAATTCGTAGCCTGGGACAGTTCAATACGTCACGGATATGTAGACAGTATCAAAGACAGCACAACCTCTTGGAATGGATTTCACCGGTAATTTGCGTACTAATTGTTAGGTTATATTGTCGTCATCGACTCCTTTTGTGCACTCCTTCAGAATTAAGCATAAGTTTACTAAACCTAGAAAGAGATAAATATGAAGAACATGTAACCGTCGCCCATTACGTTTGTGAACCGGAAAAAGCACCGGAAAGCTCGCAAACTCATCTTATCACATGGAAACAAACGAAAGAAGTGTAACCTATAAAATGTCGAGGTCATGGTGCCGAGCTGTCCGAAAATGCAAAGACAAGAATAAAGAACACGCGCTTGCTTTGCGAAAAGTTTTCTCGTGGCCTGCGCTCGAGCTTCGCAAGAGTTCGTGATGACCGGAGGAAAGGTCAGTAACCCGCACGAAGCCGCAAAGCCAAACGTCATCTTCACTGTTCGTTATCATATATTCCTTCAAGCCTTTGCTCACAAGAGTGGTCTCCGACCAAAAAGGAGGGATTATATTTTACAGCGGACTTTTATAGGCTACGTTCTGACCAAACCGCGAGCGCCTACAGGGTGTGTAGGAAAAAAAATCACAGCCATCTTGCACAACGGTGGAAGCCTGATGTCACATTGGCTGACTACGCCATATAAGTCGTTCAGAACCATTTACCTTGTTATATATATATATATATATATATATATATATATATATATATATATATATATATATATATATATATATATATATATATATATATATATATATATATATTGTCACGAGGTGACGAAGAAGAGCTGTGTGTGGGGTGTGCAGCATGGGCGAACGCTCGGCAACCGCTACCTTGTAAATAATGTAATTAGGTCATCTCGTACTGTAAATAGATCGTGTCATCATCCTCCATAGTTCGCCTTATTCCTTATGCCGCAACGTAATATTATATATATATATATATATATATATATATATATATATATATATATATATATATATATATAATATATATATATATATATAATATATATATAGAAAGACACGTCAGCAGTCTACAACACCAAAGGAGGCGTAGGGGTATTTAGGCTCTTTTTTTACTACGGTTAGTGAAGTTACCATTTTGTTAATAGTATACGTAAGAAAGAAAGAAAAAAAAAACGCGCCCAGATCGCTTTTCTTCCTTTCTTTCTTACGTATAATAAAAAAATGTTAACTCCATTAACACTGGTCAAAATAGCCTAAGAAGACCCCTACGCCTCCTTGGCGTTGTAGACTGCCGACCTGTCTTTCTGTATTTCCTCAACAAGTCCCTGACTTCCTATATATATATATATTGATATGGGGTTTATTGGCTGGTAGATGCCGACGGTCGCAGAGGTCCAGAACCACAGAGAGCGAGAGAGCCGACGAACGGTCACACCCAAAGCCGCGCAGACCGAGCTTCTTCGTTCGCTCGAGCGGCTGGTTGTCTGCTAGCAACATGGCGATGGCCGATGGCACATAGCCATTACAAGGGATTGTCCGCAGTTCCTAATTATTGCAGCGCGCTTTACCTCATTACAACTACCCCCCGGGGAATAAAAAGCCATCCTGGCGTGTCACGGGGCACATGACACTAGGGGATCATAATACGGCTTCAAACGCTGGACATGAACAGTCTCCTTCCCGCGGCGACGGAGGTCTGAGGAAGGTGTCATGGGCTCTATGACGTAGTTTACCGGTGACGTCCGTTCGAGGACACGGTAGGGTCCGTGAAACCGAGAAAGAAGCTTGCTACACAATCCTGGTGTGGTGGAGGGAATCCACAGCCACACCAGAGATCCTGGAGAATACGTTGGGTGGGATGCTGTGTCGTCGTGCCGAGATTTTTGATGTAACTGATCTTCAGTCGTAAAGGACCTTGCAAGCTGGCGGCATTCCTCTGCGTACTTGGCAGCTTCAGAAGCTGAGGAGCACTCGGAGTGATCCGGTCGGTAGGGGAGAACCGTATCGAGGGTACATGACGGCTCGCGACCATACAAGAGGAAAAAGGGCGAGAAACCTGTTGTGGCCTGAATGGCTGTATTGTACGCATAGGTCACGTAGGGCAGCACAAGGTCCCAGTCGTCGTGATCCGCTGAGATGTACATCGACAGCATGTCGCCGAGGGTGCGGTTGAAGCGCTCAGTGAGGCCGTTTGTCTGCGGATGGTACGCTGCACTTGTTCGATGAACAACACGGCGCTCAGCGAGGAGGGCACGAATGACGTCTGACAGGAGCTCACGAGGCGCCCCATGCCGCAGAATGAAGCGCCGTATGATGAAAGAGGCGACGTCTCGTGCTGTGGCGGCAGGCAGAGCCGCAGTTTCTGCATAGCGCGTCAGGTGATCGACGGCGACGATAACCCATCGGTTGCCGGAGACTGTGTTGGGCAAAGGTCCATACAGGTCTATACCAACACGGTCAAATGGTTTCTCCGGGCAAGGAAGCGGCTGAAGCGGACCCACCGAGCTGGAAGGCGAAGACTTGCGACGCTGGCAGGTAGTGCATGACCTAACGTACTTGTGCACAAAGGTGTACATGCCCCGCCAGTAATAGCGGAGACGGACACGGTGGTACGTTTTTAGCAAGCCAGCGTGGGCACACGTTGGGTCGGCATGAAGCGATGCGCAAATGTCGGTGCGAAGGTGCCGAGGAATTACGAGCAGCCACTTCCGCCCTTCGTTGAGGTAATTCCGCCGGTAGAGCAACCCGTCACGAAGCATGAAATGCATAGCTTGTCTGCGCAGGGCCCGAGGTTGTTCAGTACGCGAGACGTCCGAGAGCAAGGAGATGAGCGAAGCAATCCATGGGTCCTTGCGTTGTTCAGAGGGCATGTCAGTCAAAGAGAGAGGGGACACAACAGCCTCGTCAGGCAGGATGCAGGCATTCTCTGGTGACACTGGAGAACGGGATAAGGCATCAGCGTCGGAATGTTTGCGGCCAGACCGATATATGACACGTATGTCGTACTCTTGTAGCCGTAAAGCCCAGCGAGCTAGCCGTCCAGACGGATCTTTTAGTGTGGACAACCAGCATAGCGCATGATGGTCTGTGACGACGTCGAAAGGGCGGCCGTACTAGTAAGGTCGGAACTTATCTAGTGCCCAAACTATGGCCAAACACTCTTTTTCCGTGACGGAGTAGTTTGCCTCCGCCTTTGTAAGGGTATGGCTAGCGTAGGCGACAACGTACTCGTCAAAGCCCGATTTTCGCTGAGCAAGCACAGCCCCAAGACCAACGCCGCTGGCATCAGTGTGAACCTCAGTGGGGGCGTTCGGGTCGAAATGCCGCAGGATAGGTGGCGAAGTAAGGAGCTTCCGCAACGTCGCGAACGCGTTTTCACAAGCAGGGGACCACGAAGTGAGGTCTTTAGAGGTACCGGACAGAAGCTGCGTCAATGGTGCAACGATGGTCGCAAAGTTGCGGACGAAGCGCCTGAAGTAAGAACACAGCCCGAGGAAGCTCCTGAGGGCCTTCATAGATGTCGGCTTCGGGAACTCCGCAACTGCCTTCAGCTTAGACGTGTCGGGTAGAACTCCATCCTTCGAAACGACGTGGCCCAAAATAGTGAGCTTGCGAGCGGCGAAGCGACATTTCTTAAGGTTGAGCTGCAGCTTTGCGTCGGCAAGGCAAGTTAAAACTTGTTCTAATCGGCGTAGGTGTGTTTCGAAATCCGGAGAAAAAACGACGATGTCGTCAAGGTAGCACAGGCATGCTTTCCATTTTAGTTTGCGCAAAATGCTGTCCATCATGCGCTCGAAAGTGGCAGGCGCATTACAAAGGCCGAACGGCATCACATTAAGCTCATACAGGCCGTCAGGTGTTATGAAAGCCGTCTTTGCGCGATCAGCCTCGGCCATAGGTACCTGCCAGTACCCGGAGCGCAAGTCGAGCGACGAGAAATATTCGGCACCCTGCAGACAGTCGAGGGCGTCATCAATACGCGGGAGAGGGTAGACATCCTTTCTAGTTATCTTATTGAGGCGCCGATAGTCGACGCAAAAGCGTATCGAACCGTCCTTCTTGGTCACAAGGACTACGGGAGACGCCCAGGGACTGTTGGAGGGCCTAATGACGCCTCGCTCAAGCATCTCGTCCACGTTTTCATCAATAGTACGTCGTTCTTTGTGGGAAACGCGATAAGGTCGTTGTCGTAGCGGCGGGTGTGAGCCAGTGTCAATCGTGTGTTCGACTGTTGATGTTTGACTTAGCGGAGCTTTCAAGCAGTCAAAAGACAAGCGAAACCGATGGAGGAGGGCCAGCAGTTGATCTCGTTGTGTGGGCGTGAGATCTCCATCGATAGCCTGATTGAAAACGTCGGATGGTAAAACCTCTGCTTCGGATGTAGCACTCAATTCTGCGACATGAGTGATAATGGGAGTATCGTCGGGAACATCGATGACAGCACTTGGCTCGACAGGCTCAATCCACCCGATAGTCTCGCCCTGTAGCAGCGAAATTTCATCCGAGGACCAGTTACTAACAATCATGCGGCTCGTACCAGCATGGGTCGTCAACAGAGCGGTCGGCAGCGGAAGACGTCTCCGTCGGATGAAGAGGTCGGATGGCGTAAAAAGCACGGTTGTGTCAGCAGTGCACGCACAGCACAGGGGCACGGAAACCGAGCAGTGCGGCGAAATTTTGGCATCTTCGCTGACGACCAATTTAGCAGCAGTTGCCTCATTATGGTGCGCGTCGCAATCTGGTGCAAATTCAACTTCCGCACGCGCGCAATCGATGACGGCGTGGTGACGAGCGAGAAAATCCCAACCCAATATGAGGTCATGGGAACAAGTAGGAAGCACGATGAACTCTACAATGTACAAAACATCCTGGATCGTCACTCGCGCCGTGCACGCTGCAGACGCATGAACGTGCTGTGCGTTTGCAGTACGTAGCGCAAAGCCATCCAACGGCGTCGTCACTTTTCTAAGGACACGGCAAAGGTCGGCATGAATAACTGAAACGGCAGCGCCCGTGTCGACTAACGCCAATGCACGTCGATCTTCCACAAATACGTCTATAACGTTTGAGGGCGAAAAATGAGGCCTTGGACAGTTCGCTGGTAACGCAGTTCTTGCCTCCTGAACTGCGTCAACTAGTTTTCCTCTTCGGTAACGGTTGGTCGGCGGCGCATGGGAGAAAGAGACCGACGACGAGGGGAGGACGAGCGACGGGTAGCGAAAGTGCGAGAGTCAGAAGGTGCAGCGGTGAAGTCGGACCTGTAGGAGACTTCGCGTGGCGATTGGCTGCGAGGGCCATAAGTAGGGGCTCCGATATCGTCGTTGGTGGGCGTCAGGCGTCGGAGGCAGTATCGGGCGACATGTCCGGCACAGCGGCAATTGAAACAGATGGGACGGTTGTCCCACGTTCGCCAGGCACTGCTGGATTGCGGCGGAGGCCGAGACAAGGGCGGTGGCCTCATCGGTACAGGGTGTTGGTAAGACATGGGGACCCGCTGAGGGGGGACACCCACGGCGTCAGCGTACGTGACGATCGGTACCGGAGCCCTTGCGACGCTTTCGGCATACGGCAGCGGGGTGGTAACGCTCAAGTTATGACGAGGAGGCGCAGTGGGAGTCGGCGAAATGGCGTCAGCAACTTGCTCTTGAATTACACTACGGAGTGTTGGCGCCAAAGGAGACGAAGGCTCCGGGGTGTATGGCAGCAGGGAGAGCTGACGGGCGACTTCTTCCCGCACTATCTGCTTGATCTGCAAAAGCAGAGAAGAGTTGTCAGGGTCACGGACCAAGCTCGCTATGGCGTCGTCTTGAACAGAGGTGCGTCGTGTGCTCACTCGCTGTCGACGAAGCTCGTCGTAACTCTGGCAAAGGTTCACCAGTTCAGCAATGGAGCCTGGGCCTCTCGCCAAGAGCATTTGGAAGGCACCCTCGTCGATGCCTTTCATGACGTGCTTGATTTTCTCAGGGTCTGTCATAGATGGATTCAGACGCTTGCAGAGGTCCAAAACATCCTCGATGTAGCTCGTGAACGTCTCGCCGGTCTTCTGGACGCGGCCCTGCAAGCGCTGTTCGGCGAGCAGTTTCCGCACAGCGGGACGGCCAAAAGCAGCAATTAATTCCGTCTTGAAGGCCGGCCACGCGGTTATGCCGGATCCATGGTTGTTGAACCACACTTCGGCGAGACCGGTGAAAGAGAAGCTGACGTTATTGAGTTTCATGGCGTCGTCCCATCTGTTATGCGTACTAACACGTTCGAAGGACGCCAACCAGTCCTCAACGTCTTGCTCCTCATTGCCGTTGAACTTGGCAGGTTCACGTTCACGGAGAGCGCCAGCGCAGATGATAGCCGGGACCGGAGGCACATGAGGCGTGTCGTTACCGGCAGGCATAGCCGTTGGTATAGTGCGGCTGCGTAGTTCCAGGGCTTGGTGAGGGACGCCGACCGACGCGGACAGACGCGATACTGGAGCCTTGAGGGGATTGCTTCAAGAACCCAGACGGGCGTAGCTGAAGAACCGCAACCTCCACCAAAATGAAAGGGGGTTTATTGGCTGGTAGATGCCGACGGTCGCAGAGGTCCAGAACCACAGAGAGCGAGAGAGCCGACGAACGGTCACACCCAAAGCCGCGCAGACCGAGCTTCTTCTTCGTTCGCACGAGCGGCTGGTTGTCTGCTAGCAACATGGCGATGGCCGATGGCACATAGCCATTACAAGGGATTGTCCGCAGTTCCTAATTATTGCAGCGCGCTTTACCTCATTACAATATATATATATATATATATATATATATATATATATATATATATATATATATATATATATATATATATATATATATATATATATATAGAGTCGAACACGGATATATCGAACTCCAAGGGGATCGCGAATCAGTTCGATATATAAAAAATTCGATACCAAAAATATGGGCTCTGAGACCTCACCTATCGCGGACGATCACTTACCGATCGGCGCATTCAAGAATTACAACTAATTCCGCACTCACGACGCTACAGGACGCTTTATTTCCGTGAAAAAAAATCGCTGATCTTGGCCTGCTTCTTCGTCCAGGACATGAAATTAAAGACGCTGGTGTCGATCTTCTCGAGGCTGCACAACTAGAAAATTCCAGCAGTAAGCTGCACCTTCGCACACCATGCACAACACGCACGCAAAAGAAGAACAGCGCGCACGTACCACAATAACTTTAAAGGCAACAATTCCAAGGCTCTCTGAACGGACTCCAACAAAGCTCTCGCGATGGTCATCTCCGAGAGAAACAGTGATCTCCGAAAGGTGCGGGACAACTCGCCAAACAGCAGCAACAGCCGCAAAATGCAAAAAGAAGGGTGAGGTCACCAGCGCCTTCGTTCCCTCTTCCCTTTCCCGAGACGACATCGGGGGAAGACAGACCCAGAGAGAGAGAAAAAAAACTCTTTTTCGGCAAGCCGAGGAACGTACGCAGCCAAAAAAAATGGACGTGCGCAGTCGGGGCATCCCTACCTCGCATTGTCACATTTTCCCAGCGTTCGGGCTTGTGTGGCTAGAGAATTAGCATACCCAACTCCGTCCGCTAACGCTACGGCGGCCGGTAGCGGGGCCCGACTAAGCGCAAATTCGTTCCGGTAGGGGGAATTAGTTCCGCGAGCCAGTCTTCGCCATGCCCGCGCATTCCTCCACATCCTCCTCAACCTCAATCGGGGGTGCAGCGACCGCCGAAGAGCACCTTCGAGCTCGCGCGGCGTTCGATATACCCAATGTCGGGAAAAATACGGTTCGATATAAACGTACGAATTCCTATACTTTTACACAGAATTTTCAAGGGGATAATTTATGAGTTCGATATCGACAATAATTCGATATACCCGTGTTCGATATATCCGTGTTCGACTGTATATGTATATATATATCGTAAAAAGGGGCGCAATAAAAAACATAACAAGTTTACTTCGAAGACATAACTGTACATCGACGTTTTGGACGAGGAGCGTCCTTTATCAAGAGGCAAGAGTCTTGTCTCTTGATAAAGGACGGTCCCCGTCCGAAACGTCGATGTAAAGTTATGTTTCCGAAGTAAACTTGTTATGTTTTTATTGCGCCCCTTTTTACTATTTAACCTTCACGAGCCTAACCTTTTATCTTATATATATATATACACAGAAAGAAATGCCGGCAGTCTACAACGCCAAAGAAGACATAGGGGAAGGTTAGACAATTTTTTTTTACCGTTAGTGACGTTACATTATTATTAATTTTTTTTTATTAATTACGTGAGAAAGAAAGAAATAAAAACACGCGACCAGAGTGGGGACCGAACCCAAGCCGAACCCACGCCGATCGAAAGGCGTGAGTTGGGTTCGGTCCCGGGCGCGTGTTTTTCTTTCTTTCTTTCTCACGTAATTAATAAAAAAAATTAATAATAATGTAACGTCACTAACGGTAAAAAAATTGTCTAACCTTCCCCTATGTCTTCTTTGGCGTTGTAGACTGCCGGCATTTCTTTCTGTATTTCCTAACGAGCCCCGCATTTTCCAAACCCTCGTGGCGCGCTGTGTTTATATAACGTAAGTGCTTTTCGGCTTACTTACGCGCGACTGCGGACTGCGGCTCTCTCCCTCTTCTCGTTCCCACGCCGACCCTCCGACACCAGACGCCGTGCCTGCGGCCGCGGGGTGCTCGCCCCTCGTGTGCTCGGAGCGAGAAATAAACAGTTCTTGTCTGACTGTAGAAGCGTTGAGTCCTGTCTGCGGCCCTGGCCGATCTCTTTTTCCCCGACGGCTGCTCTGCGCCGTCACATATATATTGAGAGGACAGCGTTCACCGGAGAGATCGGTGTTCGGGGCGACCGTTTAATCGGAGGCTAGAGGGAGGAACGAGCAAGTTCCCACCATGAAAATGAGTATTTACAGAGATTAGGACGAAGTGCTAGAGCACGTTCGCTAATGACGATGGTAGTGTACAGATGAAGAGGAAGCACTGACGGCAGTCCGAAGATCCCACACCAAGAGCGACTGTGCAACCGGTACCGGTAGGTTGACCAACGATGCTCAGGCTTTTATATACAGTACCGGTAGACTGCCCAGGGATGCTCACAATATATATATAGCCGAATAGCCCTGGCAATGACGACTGCAACCTTGATATGTGTCCTCACTCAGTCCCTCGCCCGTATCTTTCTGTTCTGCTACATGCATTACGAGGGCTCTGGCTCCAGCAGTTCGGATATGCCAATTGCTAACCCCGACCTCCGACCACGTCTTACGTGGCGGCCGTTGGGAAAAAAGACGTTCCACGTCTCCCGCGGCGGTCGAGGGGCGGCGCTAGTTGACCGACCTCGGAGCACTTGTAAATATAAACCACCCCTGTAAAGTCGAGAGAAGAGCCGCTGCGGGGTAGTGTAATTGGTTAACGCACCGCACGCGTTATGCGGAGATGTGGGTTCGACTCCCGCTCCCGGAAAAAACGGCGGATTTTTTCTCGACTTATATTTTCGCCTATTTATCCCTGTATCAAAGAAACATGACAAACATACGTCATTCGGCACTATTAAATATTTAAGAAACAGCCGAATAGCCCTGGCAATGACGACTGCAACCTTGATATGTGTCCTCACTGAGTCCCTCCCCCGTATCTTTCTGTTCTGCTACATGCATTACGAGGGCTCTGGCTCCAGCAGTTCGGATATGCCAATTGCTAACCCCGACCTCCGACCACGTCTTACGTGGCGGCCGCTGGGAAAAAAGACGTTCCACGTCTCCCGCGGCGGTAGAGGGGCGGCGCTAGTTGACCGGCGTCGGAGCACTTGTAAATATAAACCCCCCCCCCTGTAAAGTCGAGAGAAGAGCCGCTGCGGGGTAGCGTAATTGGTTAACGCACCGCACGCGTTATGCGATGTGGGTTCGACTCCCGCTCCTGGAAACAACGGCGGATTTTTTCTCGACTTATATTTTCGCCTATTTATCACTGTATCAAAGAAACATGACAAAGATACGTCATTCGTCGGCACTATTAAATATTTCAGAAACAGCCGAATAGCCCTGGCAATGACGACTGCAATATATATATATATATATATATATATATATATATATATATATATATATATATATATATATATATATATATATATATATATATATATATATATATAAATATAAGGTTAGTAGACACAGAGACACACGAGAAGGACATTAAACATAAAAATAAAAGTTTGCTGACGTTTCAGGGAGAGGACTCCCTTTCTTCAGAGTACAAAATAAGTTCGTTTCAGAATTATATATATACAAAAAATGTAGCAAGGGCGAGAGCAAGGTAAGAGGAGGGAGAGTTTGTACAAATGGATCATGGTTGGTGGGTAGCGAAAGAATGAAGAGAGAGCGGGAAAATAAATTATAAAAAGGATAAAAAGAACACACACTCACGCGGTACGAACATGAGGAAACAGAGAGAGAGAGAGAAGAACCAAACAGAGAAAAAAATAAATAAATAAAAAATAAATAACAAGGTAATTCTCCCCTCCCCCAAGGCAACGGGGGTGAAAGAGGGGTCAAAACAAGATATGCCCATGCACGTGTTTGACATTGGCAAAAAGATTAGTCACGCGTGACTAATCACTTGACTAATCTTTTTGCCGAAGTCAAACACGTGCAGGGGCATATCCTGTTTTGACCCCTCTTTCACCCCCGTTGCCTTGGGGGAGGGGAAAATTACCGTGTTATTTATTTTTTATTTATTTATTTTTTTCTCTGTTTGGTTCTTCTCTCTCTCTCTGTTTCCTCATGTTCGTACCGCGTGAGTGTGTGTTCTTTTTATCCTTTTTATAATTTATTTTCCCGCTCTCTCTTCATTCTTTCGCTACCCACCAACCATGATCCATTTGTACAAACTCTCCCTCCTCTTACCTTGCCCTCGCCCTTGCTACATTTTTTGTATATATATAACTCTGAAACGAACTTATTTTGTACTCTGAAGAAAGGGAGTCCTCTCCTGAAACGTCAGTAAACTTTGTCTTTTATTTTTCATGTCCATCTCGTGTGTCTCTGTGTCTACTAACCTTATTTTTTCGCGCTCTGTGCGAGTTTTTTATTCCAGACTATATATATATATATATATATATATATATATATATATATATATATATATATATATATTGTTGCGTCTTAGTAGACGGAGGTGTAGACAGCAGGATGGTGATGTATCTATTTATTAGGCGTAGCGCTACACCGAAGAGTAGAAGCAGCACGGCGAGGCTCAGCGAAGATGGCTGAATCAGTCTGGGCCGCGAGCGGTGGACCCACACATTTACGTCGTCGTCTTCAAAAACCTGGTTGGCCAAGAAGCACGGAACGTAGCACTAACTGGAGATACATCGAAAGCAGGGCATCGCGGCTTGACAAATATCCACGTGGCAATATATATATATATATATATATATATATATATATATATATATATATATATATATATATATATTAGAGTCTTCGTCGAGTGCTCCCTCGTCGTACAAGGCCTGCACTACCACTGCTTCCTCTTGTTCTGGGCGATCGCATTCTCGCCGCGCTTCTTGATAAGCCGCCTCTTCTTCGGGAGTCCGGATCTTCTTTCGTAGCCTAACTGCCCATGTGCAGGGCACAGAGTTGGAGAGGGCTCTGCCGGCTACACCGTCGCCACGGCGGTGCCCGGGTTGTATGAGCGCAGATGGTTGCCAATACCAACGCGCGACGAGTGACGTCAGGTGCAGATGCCAGTCGTTTTGCCCTTGACGCTGTTTGCTCAAACGCTGACTGGTACGTGCGCTCGGTATTTTTTTTCTGCGAGCCCCTCACGTGGTGCAAACCCACGTGCAATTCTGGACGACGCCGGACGGCTCACGAAACGCACGCTCACGGTGCTTACTATTTTCGTGGTATTCACTGCCTTTTGGAACGGCGCAACCAAGGGCTTAAAGAGCTGCGCTGTTAAAAGGTGCTTCAATAAAATTTTATCTTGCACCGAAGCCAAGTTTCTGATCAATTGCTGTGTAGCACCAGACTGATGTAAAAAATTTCGAAAAGGAAACAATACCTAAATAGGCCTCTAGAATGACTCTACCATTACACTTTGTAATTACTTGTCAGGGTTAGTTCACAGTGAAGTTGTAAGCATTACAGAATTCCCTGCTTCTGTCAATGCATGGACTTCAACCGAGGCAGTATAGCTACAGAAAACGGCAGTAAAGATATTTTTATTAAAACAACTTTAAAGATTGATTGATTGATTGATTGATTGGTTGATTGATTGATTGATTGATTGATTGATTGATTGATTGATTGATTGATTGATTGATTGATTGATTGATTGATTGATTGATTGATTGATTGATTGATTGATTGATTGATTGATTGATTGATTGATTGATTGATTGATTGATTGATTGATTGATTGTAGGGTTTAACGCTGCCGATGCTATACAGGCGATGAGGTGCGCCGTAGTGGAAGGTTCCGGAATAATTTTTACCACCTGGGGATTTTTAACTTGCGTCGAAATCTCGAACACGCGGGCGTTTTTGCTTTTCGCCTCTATAAGGAAAGCGGCCGTCGCGGCCGGGAATGGAAACCGCGTCCTTGTGCTCAGCAGCACAACGCCATAGCCACTCAGGCACTGCTGCAGGTAAAACAACCCTAAATAAATTAAATGACAATTAGCCGCTAACACAGCTGTAGAATGGCACCGCGTTCCATCTACGTTTCATTTTTGCCTAATTCCCTGTGAAGTTGCAGGAATTGTGCGATTGTAGTCACTACATAAGCTTCTGCGAGAGGGAAACGAACATGCCCTGTTTTTCTGCTAGGCTAAACTGTAGTTCGTCTAAGTTTCCCCTCAGCTAATTCAAGCTACGCTAAATCACGAATTACAAACAGCGGAAAAGTTCCGCTGTTTGGAACTTGAATTTGGAAATTAACTGAATGGAAGGGTGCAGATATTTTTTTTTCACGCTAATGTACGTTCCGTGTGCTGGATAGAGCAGACCATGAATTCCCAACGCCCAGTTTGCTTTCTTGGCTTCATTACAATACGAAAATATGAAAAGACATGCCTGTTTTAGTTATTGATGTCAAAGCAAACTTTTTTTTAGACCCACATATAACAGATACAAAACAATTGACCTAAACATGACATTCCGTATTGTCGAGCAAATATCAGAATTGACGTACGAGCTCTCCGTTCAAACAAGTATTTATTGCCCATTTAGGCAAATGTCATTTCGTACTGCATACTGCAACTTATTTTCAAGCGAAAGCTTTGGATATCTGTTCATAAAAGCCACGAATTACAAAAAACATTAGAAAGGAAAAGGCTGCGGCGGAGGAGGAGGGACGGACCGTAGAACAGGTTGGACGCGTCCTGTATACGTCGCCACGTGAACTCAGTTTTAAGTGCGAATGCACTTCTTAAGCGAGCCTGAAGCGTCCGCCGCCGTCCGCATAGCAACAGCTGCGGGTGCGCGCGCTCCTCGTCTTCCTTGGCAACGGGGGGAGATGGGCGCGCGCTGCCTGGCCGCTGACATGGCACATACCCACGTGGGGGATTGGCCAGGAATCTCCGCGTCTTCTTTGGCAACGGGGAGATGGGCGCGTGCTGCCTGGCCGCTGACATGGCACATACCCACGCGGGGGATTGGCCAGGAATCTCCGCGTCTTCTTTGGCAACGGGGGGAGATGGGCGCGCGCTGCCTGGCCGCTGACATGGCACATACCCACGTGGGGGATTGGCCAAGAATCGGGCGTGAGCAGGGCTAATGCACCCGCTTAAAGGAGTACTGACACGAAATTTCAAAGCTGAGATCCGCTCTAGCAATCAAGTACAACAACACAAATAGGTGTCTGAATAAATGCATCTTTCTTTCTTTGTAGTTATGTGTGTGTGTGTGATCTCTCTTTCGCGAACATTACCGAACCGCGCAAATTCAACTCGTGCATTCGCACTTTCACATTCTTCCCCTCGGGGAAATGCCGGGAATTTTTTTCAGTGACGCCGCACCGGACTTCAGTCGGGGGAGGGTATGACTGAGAAAGTACGCCACGGAGGGAGAGGCTACAGTAGGTAGAAATGTCGCTCAGCGTAACGGCTTTCAAGAGAAAGCAGTAATAGATGAAGCTGCGGGAAAGGCCGGAGGAGAGCAAAATAAAAGTTCAACAGAAAATTAATCAACAAAATTAACAGAAGGTCCAAGTTGGCTACGGCTGCATTTCAATCAATGACCTAAAATTATCTTTCATTACTCACGAAAAAGCAAAACAATTTTTTAATTTTTATAGCGTTTGAAAATACAGAAGGCTGGATTTCGCCGCCTCCGTCGTAATCTTTATCCTATGCGTCATTTCCTCGTCCAACACACCTTTAACAATTTCTTCAAGGTTTCGGCAGTAGAAGTGGCGAGTAACGGATAAAGGACTGAGTAAACGTGCTCGCACCCCGCAAGCCACTTTGTGGAAGTACAGATTCTCTCTCTCGCAGAGGCTACACCTTTGGCAGCACATACAAGATACTACATTGTGATGAGCGTGACCTCTCAATGATTCCTAAAAATGCCCATGTCTCTGCTTCATCCAAACGCATCTCATTTACCGATCAGAGCGATGAAATGGGTATAGAAAGCTACTTACGAAACCGGGATTATTATTTCATGCGGAATAATTCTGGCCGCCATCAGAAATTACGCCATAAAAGCATGACGTTTTAATAATTGATATCAAAGATAAACGTTCTGATTCCAATCGTAACCTTCACCGTGCCTCATTTTTTGCGGTGTTTGGATCCAATGACACTACGCTTGGGACATTCGGAAGTGTCTAAAGCCTACTCGTGGAATATTTTCACAAATCGTTAGCATGTAGAGGAGGGGTGGACGTGGGCGAGTCGGGGTTCTGCAAATTTGATCGCAAGTTATCTTCAACCGGACGGCGACGTAGAACCATGCGCTCCATCACCTTACCAACACAGGAGGTCAGCGATATTGGCCTCATGTTTTCGATCGCGGGGGCCTTGCCCGGTTTGGGAATGAATCGCACCTCAGCCTCTTTCCACTCCGGCGGGAGGTGTGAGGATTCCCAAGCCTTATTTATGTGTTCGAGCAGGGATTGTGCCGTCCTACCACTCATGTTGGCGAGAAACCTCCAGGTGACGGCGTCTCCCCCCGGAGCGCTTCATGTTGCTCTTGTCAATTGCTGTCCACAACTCGGAGATCGTGAACGGCCTGTCGAGGTCTTCATTGCTTGGTCCTGTGTATTCTCGCGGGGTCGGGTGTTGCCCTCGCTCCGTTTGACGATAGTGGTCTTCTAGGGCCGTCATAAGCCGGTCGCCGTCTCCGTCGTACGTGTTTAAAACCTTCGTCAGCAACCGGTTGTTTGCTGTCTTGCTGCCGGTGGGGTCTATGAGATGCCTCAGCAGTTTCCATGTCTTGCTCACGGACAACTGCCCCTGAAGGCCGTCGCACACCTGCAGCCAGTTCTCTTTGCTGAGCACAGCCCCAGGGCAATCCTCGCCCTAGACCTCAAAGGGGCATTCGACAATGTTACTCATGCTAGTATACTCACTAACCTCAATGAGACGATGTGAGGGCAGCGCACTTTTGGATATGTCAAAGACTTTCTGTCCTCCCGTAAGGCACGAATATCAGTGGGTGAAGAGCGGTCGGAGCCCATTGAATTGGGGCAGCGGGGAACCCCACAGGGAGCAGTGTTATCACCACTCCTGTTCAATCTGGCCTTACTGCCACTGCCACGTCTGCTAGACCAAATCGAGGGAATCGGACACGCGTTCTACGCGGGCGATACTACTATATGGATGGAGCGAGCGGGTTCCGACGGCTGGATGGAGGAGACACTTCAGGCCGCAGCACTCACAGTGCACGAGTAGGTGAAGACCTGTGGACTCAATTGCGCGCCACAAAAGTCGGAACTCCTCGTAATCCAACCAGGGAAGCCCCGCAAGCAACCCCCACCAGACATCCACATCCAAATTGACGGCACCAAAGTCAAGCCGACAGACTCATGTAGAATCATCGGTCTCCTAATACAAGACAATGGCAAAGCACACGCCGCCGTCGACAAGATCAAGACCAGCGCGGAGAAGATCCTAGCCATGCTGAGAAGGGTTTCAAATCGAAACAGAGGACTGAAGGAAGACGACACCCTCAGACTCGTGCAGGCATTCATTACATCCAGGATAACATATTCGGCCCCGTATCTTAATCTCAACAAGATGCAAAAAAACACACTCGATACCATCATCAGAAAGGCCACCCAACAAGCCCTCGGCCTACCCATCTATTCGTCGAACCAGCGCCTTCAAGCCATGGGGGCACACAACACACTCGATGAACTCATAGAAGCCCACCTGTCTAACCAGCGACTCCGCATGAGCCAGACAAATCATGGCCGCGCGGTGCTGGATAAGATAGGGTGGCGCAAGGAGAGAGCAACAATCAAGAGGTCCATCCCAACTGAATGGATGACGACAATCACCACCAAGCCCTTACCACGGAACATGACGCCGGGGAAAAATGATGGCAGGAGAGAAGCCAGAGCTCAGGCGGTTAATTCCAAAATGCAGCGGATTGAGGGGGTCCTATACGTGGATGCGTCCCTCGTCAAGGGCAGCAGCAAAGCAGCAGCGGTGGTAACCGATGGGGAACTGTAGTTAAACAGCGGTGCAGTCAACACCAGAGAGTCAGCCACAGCAGAGGAAGTTGCCATAGCCCTGGAGCTCGTCCAACCGGGTGCCAGGGTGGTGGTCACCGACTCCAAAAGAGCATACGGCGGCTACAGGAAAGGGGTGATCTCCTCAGAGGCAGCCGCGATATTAACGAAGAACAGGGCGCCGGAGCGAGCCGTAGAGCTCGTATGGGTGCCTGCCCACACACAGGTAGCCGGCAGCGTCATAGCCGATTATCATGCCCGAGCGATGACCCTCCGGGCAGGGAAGGACACCGACACCACCAACCCGGCGCTCACGTACAGAGAGATTACCTCCGAGTATAGGGACGATCGGTGCACCTTCCCCGAGCCGCACCGCACCCTGAGCAGGGAACAACAAACAATCATCAGGCGCATTCAGGCGGGTTCACTTACACACCCAGTCCTGATGAAAAAATTCTACCCAGAAACCGAAGAGGACACTTGCTCATTTTGCAGAAATAGCATAGGCACTCTTGCACACAACCTGACGGAGTGCAATTCACTCAAGTCCCCTATCCCCCCCACCCCCCCTCCACCCTCCACTACCCCACCCCATGAGCGATGGGAGACCTTACGGTCCAGCCCCGCCCTGCCGATCCAGCTCGCGCTGGCGACCAGGGGCCAGGAGCTCCTGGCCGTATATGGGTCCCGAAACCAGAGAACCACCCCGTCCGACGTCTGAGAAGACGCCGTCATTTTGAGCTCAATAAATGTTTTCTACTACTACTACATTCAACCGGACGGCTACCCCTTAGATGTCCCTTGTGATGATTAATATTTACCATCGCCTCCTACTCATTAGCGCTTATCGTTGCCTAAAGTTCAGCCCATTTTGGAACAAAGCTTCCTTTAACGTTTGGGCCAGTGTGAGGTGGCGCTGCTGCTACTTTCTAATCAGGTGCGGTGCAGGGTTGCACGTTACACCAGGTAATACTATCCTGTCGATATCGCGGACCACGGTGCCTGGAAAGCGACTTTCACAGCAGTTGCACGAGATAAGATTGGTCTACCGAACTCCAGGGTTCGGAGGGGGAAGCAACTTGCAGAGGGGGCAGAGGGGAATCCTTTGCTCGTGCTAGTGGCTAGTGGCTTGGAGCTAGTGGCGTCTTCGCGAGAGAGATTGAGATGTTCAGCGTTTCCCGCCAAGTCTCGTATTTTAGAGAGCAGCTCTTACGCGGCTTCTCCTGTGGTATCGCGGCGTCGTTGACCTTCATCCCTCGATGTAACCGAAAGAACAAGAAGGGCACCGCAAAGAGAGGGAGGAGGAAAGCGTAGGAGTAGAGTATGCATGGTGAAAGGTTCAGTAGGAAAGCGGAGTGCCACAGGTGCCGCGCGAGTCCCGCTCCCCGGCGGCGACCGTTACGACATGGCGCCAGAGTAGCACTCGCCGACGTGTTGAGCTCACCTACCGGTACCATATATCGAAAAAAACGCTGCGTGAGAGGAGGAATGTTGAATCTGGATCCCAGGAAAGGGCGCGTTCGGGGTCCCTTGGGCGAGAAGCACAGCGAAGAGCGCGGCTTGGCAAGTGCTCCTGCTTTAGCAAAACAAGAAATAAGAGCGCAAGGTGTTCCGAATAGTACCGTGCCGTCGCATGTCCCTGCGTCAATATTTGCTAGAGTAATATGTATGAAATAAAAGTTGTTTGTCGCCTTACTGAAATTCTTTCCCTCGACATATTTGGCAAAGTCAAAACAGCGAAAAAGCTGCGCTCAAATTTCGCGTAAGGGAGTATCGTAATCGTCAGCCAATTCTTTTCGAAGCACTCACACTACTCGCGTGTCTGAAAAATGCGTCACTACGCCAAGTACCACAGCCCTCTCACAATAACGCCGCAAGCCAGTTCTTTCCTCCCCAGGTATGCCACGATGAAAGCTTTGCGATACGTCGATGCCGATTTATGCGACGGATCCGCCAATTTGTTTTAGTCTGGGGCTAAAGAGACGGGAGGAAGCTGGCATTGCAGTGACGTGCTCACGTACCTGCTCTGGCGGTACTGCTGCGACGTCAAACACTGTACCGGCCCGGGAAGACGCTGCTGAGCCGGGCATGGAACCGGTCCTCGCGCGTACTTTCGGGGCCGGTGGTGGGCCGCGTCCGCCGCGCTTCTTGCGGGGCTTGCCGTCGGCGTCGAACTCTTCGTCCCGGGGCGGTGACATACGGTACCATGTCTTCGTATCCCAGATGTCCCTCCAACCCATGGCGGGCGGCTGGCCACGTTCGTATTCCTTGGGCGCTTTTCAGCAACGGAGCCTATCTACTGCTCTGCCGGTCACTGGTTACTCGGCGGATAAGGGGTCCTGCGACTGTTGGGCCAGGCAAAAGTTCGGCGGGTTCGATCAAGGGCGAGATTCCAGGACACCTGTACCCGATAAAGCGGGGAGCTGCAGTGGCGGGTGATCAGCGACCGTGGACGTTCAGGAGATGACGATGCCCGCTCGGTAGAGCCACGCACTGCCTCCACTTCTCTGTCCCTCTTCTTCTACTGTTCTTCTTTTTCTTACCATTATAGTAACGTTAGGTTATGTAATTATTATTATTATTATTATTATTATTAGTATTATTATTATTATTATTATTATTATTATTCTTTTCCAAGATGGCGCCCAGTAAGGATGCGTGTGTTCTGTGCTCGTGCGTCTTCTACGGGAAACAGAAATTTCTTCGTTGCGGTGAGTGCAACAGGCGTGCTCACGCAAAGTGCATAACGTTGCCGGACGAGGACCTACAGTCTATTAAGTCGGGCGCGCGTCGTTTTGTGTGCAATGCCTGCAAGTCTGCCTCGTCGCCGTGTGTGGTGGCTAGCCCTAACGACGACTACGGCGGCGTTGCTTCTGCGGCGACCCTTTCGTCGAGCCCTCCCCGCACAGCCCCCGCCACCCAACCTGTTGACCTTGCGGCCGAGCTGCTGTCCATGCGCGCCCTTCTCGTGGACGCCCTGGAAGGAATTTCCTTCCTCTCCGATCAGGTTACCAGGTTGGGAGAGGACAATGAGCGGCTGCGCCGGGACAACGCGACAAAGGCTGAAGCTCACGCCGACGTCGTGAAGACCCTGCGGCAGGAGGTGCGTGCACTGCGCACAGATCTGACTCGGCTGAGGAGAGACCCTCCTTCCCCCTCTCGGCTAGCCGAGTTCCCGCCGCTTCCAACCGCGTCGTCCGCGGAAACAATACCCCCCACTCCGCTGTCGCAGAGCGCCTCGCCTGCCGCATCGCCTCTCTCGGCCGATCCCAGCTCGAAGGTGGTTTCTTCGAAATCCCATCGCCTGGACCATCCGCCCCTGCACCTACCCCTGCAGCAACGCACTCCCAAGAACTCCGTACCGCGTCCCCTGGCTGTTGGTGTATCTGAGGGATCTGGTCTTGTGGCTGTCAGCCGTCGCAAGCCCCCAAAAGCTGTGTTTGTAACAAAACTGGTTCCGGCTACAACTTCAGCTCAAGTTTTCGAGCACCTGTCCAGTGTGGGGGCCGCCCCGATTGTGTGCAAACGTTTAAAGACGAGGCATGACTCTTACGCCTCTTTCTACGTCGCTGTTGACGACGCGTGTTTTGAGCGGCTCAAAGACCCTGCGCTGTGGCCTCGGCACTGTCTTTTCAAGCCCTTCCGTGGTGAATTGCATGAAAAAATGATTCATGCAGAGCAGCAACGACTTGATGATGATGGCAGGTAATAGTAGCTTTGATTGCTTTTATCAGAACGTCCGTGGACTTCGCACAAAGTCAGCTGAATTCTTCTCAAATGTCGTTTCTTCTTGCTGGCCTATAATTATTCTAACAGAAACTTGGTTGTGCCCGGACATAAGTTCCAATACCTTGTTCCCTCCGCATTACCAAGTTTTCCGGCATGACCGTGACCCGTTGCACGATAAACAACGGGGCGGTGGTGTGCTTATTGCCCTACATGACTCCATCAAGTGTAAACGCCGCCTTGACCTTGAATTAGAGAGTGAGTGTATTTGGTTAGAGGTGTTTTGTGATCGGGGTGAACGGCTCTTAGTGTGTACATACTACATTTCCCCCGAGACACATGCCAGTGAGTTCAGAAATATCCTTAACACAATCGAAACTGCTGTAATATCTCACAGTGATCACCATTTCCTTGTCACTGGGGACTTTAACGCACCGGGGATTTCTTGGGAGACTCAGCGGGTCAGTGAGGCGTCTCACCCAATATCTCCGAAGTGTGACTTTCTATTTGATTTTATTTCCTTTACTTCCTTGCAGCAGTGCAACCTCATTAGGAATTCATGTGGGAACGTCTTAGATTTGTGTCTGACTAGCTTGGAAGCTGTCGTCGTCTCGCGCAGTGATACTAATCTCGTAAAACCGGACAAGTTTCATCCGTCATTACATATTTCGTTGCATAACGTATCTCTCCTCCATTACAGTCCCCCTGTTTGCACACCAGGAAGCAGTAGTTACGACTTTGCTCGTGGTGACTACATTGGTTTATTTCACTTTCTTAGTAACACTGATTGGTCACCAATCGCTAACCTCAACGACGTTGATGAACAGACCGATTTTTTTACTGAAGTTGTTCACGATGGCTTGAGGAGCTTTGTTCCCCGAAAATTTGAAAAGAAAGGCAATTTTCCGCGTTGGTTTTCTGCTGAACTTAAACGAGCTTTGGGGAGGAAAAATCGAGCGCACAAGCAAGCTAAGAAAACGGGGCAGGAAAGGTGGCAGAATGAGTTTCGTCAACTCAGATCTCTTTGTAAATGTCTGGTTAGGCGCGATAGGTCGAATTACATTGCCGCGGTTGAAGCTGATGCAACACGCAATGCTAAAGCTTTCTGGGGCCACGTCCGTTCTCAAACATGTAAAAATTCACCTGGGAACATTAACCTCATCGATGAACGAGGAGAGAGCATATCGGACGTTGCCAATGCCTTTGCGCGACAATTCCGTTCCACTTATGGCAACAACAGTGCAGCTTGCCCCCCTCCACAATCTCTAGGTTACTGTAAAAACTCAGAAGTGCTGGTTTCGGAAAGTCTCGTTTTGAAAGCTCTGAAACAATTGAAATCGTCATTTTCGTGCGGCCCTGACGGCATTCCTTCTGCCGTACTGAAAGCGTTTGGTGATATCCTAGTTCCAGTATTGACGTGTATATTTCAAACTTCTCTCAAGTCTGGCAAGTTCCCCGCTCGTTGGAAGAATGCAAGGGTTGTTCCTGTATTTAAGACAGGTTCTAAATTGGACCCCACGAACTACCGACCGATATCTATTCTATGTGCTGCTTCTAAATTGTTTGAGTCAATACTGCATAAACTACTCACATTCAGTATAAATACCACATTAATACCTGAACAGCATGGTTTTTTCGCGGGCCGATCGACCACTACCAATCTCGTCAACTTCATGCTGCATGCTTCGGAAGCTGTGCAAGGGAGAGGTCAACTTGATGTAGTCTACTTTGATTTAAGCAAGGCTTTTGATGTCGTCTGCCACGAGCTCTTAGCCAAAAAACTATCTGAGCTTGATATACAACCATCCCTGATATCTCTTATATGCAATTATCTATGTGATAGGTCATGTTTCGTGCATGTAAATGGACAGTCTTCTCTTTCCTATGAGGTCACCAGTGGTGTCCCTCAGGGCTCAGTTCTCGGGCCACTTCTCTTCTCAATCTTTATAAATGATGTCGCGACAATATTTAGTGATTGTAATTTTCTTTTATACGCCGATGATGTAAAAATATTTAAATCTGTTTCCAACTCTGCCAGCTGTTCCGCTCTCCAGAAAGCAATCTCGTCCTTCTCGCATTGGTGCTCATGCAACAAACTCCTCATTAATACATCTAAAACTAAGGTAATGACATACACAAGAAAGACTGACAACATCTTGTTTCCTTATAACATCAACGGTGAATTACTCCCACGTGTGGTAGAGGTTAATGACCTAGGCGTCACTTTCGACAGTAAACTGAGCTTCTCTCCACATATTCAGGTAATTACTCGAAGAGCTCTACGATCGCTTGGCGTTGTCTGTCGCGTGTCCAAGGAGTTCAAGGAGCCGATTTCTCTTCTGAAGCTCTACACAACTATATGTCGTCCTCAGCTTGAATATGCATCTGTTGTCTGGAACAGCACGAGCAAAACAAACCGTAAGCTTGTAGAAAGGGTCCAAAATAAGTTTATATCTATCTTCAACCATCGCTTTGGCGATAGTAGTAATTATAACCCTGGATCGCCCTCTTCATTGACGCTATCATGCTTAACTTCCAGGCGGAACAAGGCTGATGTTCTCTTCCTCTTTAAAATTATGCACGGCATAGTGTCTTGTGGTGAGCTGCTACAGCATGTTCGTCTTTATGTGCCGCTAAAGTGGACCAGGAAACATGATACCTTTTGCAACCCCAATTGTCTGCGTGTCTTGTGCCCTGTGTGCCGACTGCAATGCACGTACAATCGGTACTCGGATTACCTTGATATATTTAATGATTGCCCTACTCTGTTTCGCAAACATGTCTGTGAGTTTGTATTGGCGTAACTGCCAACTTTTGTTATTCTGCATTTGTCTTTTATCCTTGAGTTCATGCACTCAAATGACTTTCATTCCGTAACTTCAACATAAGCTATCCTTTCGTTTTTTTTGTATTTTGTATTTTATTTTGTATTTGAAAGATGTGTACATTATGTTTCGTGTGTTTCTGTTTCCGTGCGCCAGCACAAAGGCCGACCCCGGCTGTTCCTGGGCACGCAAATAAATGATTGATTGATTGATTGATTGATTGATTGATTGATTATTATTATTATTATTATTATTATTATTACATTTGTCAACGCGAGAGCGTCACTAGGCATTTCGGACGATTTCGGCGGTGGATATCCATCTGCAAAAGCAGTGATTTCCAGCCGCGCTCGTCCAGCCGCCCCGCAAGGACATCGCCACTGCCAGCAGGCAGAAGGAATTGGCCGCATAAGGCTTGAATTGGGACATGCGACCCCGGAAGTGTGGAAAGCACGGGGCGGGCAGAAAATAGTTACAGTTGACATCTACGGTTGTCTTAAGATGTGAGACACGATAGTGTCACTACGTCCTCAACGAATGGCTTTGGAACTAAGCCTGGGTATGCCCAATTCCTGCCCTCCAAGCCGTGAAAGTTTTTCTACGGTTATTGTTAATAGCGGAGCCATGGATGCGTGAGTTTGGTCCGGTTGCGTTACAGGAAATATACCAAGAAAAAAAACTCGAGCGTGGGGCGCCTGGCCCGACATTCGCGCACGGCATGGGTGGAGCCAAGCCTCCCATAGCTACCACGTCACTGCGCTGACGCGGCAACTTCGTGTCACCGCATCGGCAACAAACAGCGCCTCGTGACTCCACGCAAAGCAAATCATTTAGACTCCCGCAAAACATGGGTAGGTAGAATTAGTATGTAACTCCCGAAGAAAAAGAAGCGGAGCGCGAACGCCGTCGTTTCGCTGCTCGATAACGTATTAGACGGCTACGATCTAACCGCGACTGTCGCGCAGAAGCAACCGTGTCGAAACGGCAGCGAAGAGCGGAATATTTCGAGTACGGCGCCCGTGATGTGGCGTACGAAAGGAATGACCGGTAAAACGACTCGGACTAATGACGGAGAACTTCCAACATACAGCCCTCGGGTGCATGAGTGGCACGACGGGCCGGCTGCAGCGCGAATTTCTAAGCACCGAGTTTGGCCTCAGCTGTCGCGTCTGCGATAGACTCTGGTTTGACACCAATTAGTCTACATTGACTTCAATTCGCGACTACGAGCCGAATACGTCCGCGACTATGTTTGTAACTACGTGCGCGGTTATCAGATTTTACAAGGCCGTCCCGGTCGGTCTCCTACACTGACTGCGGATCTTAGTGGCGAGGAGTTAGGTCGACCCCCCAGCCCCGCTTTTTACTGCGGACTTGTTTTACAAGCCGTATGCTCGCCGTTGCGAGACAAAATACCAAGAAAATGCCGAGCGCTCATGAGCGCGTGCCTTGCGGGGACCTCCGTGTCCTCGGCTCCTGCAGTGGCTCTAGCAAAAAGTGCTCCCTAAAACAGTATCAGTATCTGCCTATGCGGATGATATTTGCATTTCGACATCAGGTGTAACGCGACTTCACGTGCAAGCACGGCTTCAGAAAACAGTATCTGCCACTTTGACGTACCTACGCCGCCAAGGACTTGAAATTTCAACGTCAAAAAGTGCGACAATGGCATTTACCCGAAAACCCATGATATGCTACCCGGTAAAGATCGAAGGAGCTGTTATTCCATGTGTCACGCATCATAAATTTCTCGGCGTGACAATTGATAGAGATCTGTCATGGTCAAAACATGTATCGGCACTAAGAAGGAAATTACAAAGTTTCACCCACGTCCTTCAACATATGGCACGGAAATCATGGGGCCCATCGGTTTCATCGATGTTGCGCCTTTACCAGGCGCTCTTTATTGGCTATTTGCAATACAGTGCCCCTATACTGTGTAACCTTCGGCGATCGTCATTACTCGTGCTTCAAAGTGCACAGGCACAAGCCCTACGAGTCTGTTTGGGGTTGCTTCGATGCACATCAACACGTGGAACGATCGCAGAAGCGCGAGTCTGCCCAATTCAAGTCTACCTCGCGCAAGAACCTCTTTGTGTGCACCTCCGACATGTGACAAGACATGAGTGCCATCCACTGTCGAGTGTCTTCAGAGACGGGCCGAATTCAAACTACTCCCGAAGTATTTCGGCGCAGCAACATTTGATTCCCTTCAGATTTGCAGTCGCAAAATATCAGAAGTGCCTCTATGGGTTGTACCTGATCTACAGGTGCGGTTGTCGATTCCTGGAATCGGAAAAAAATCCCACATGGCATCTTCGGTCTTAAGACAACTTTAACTATTTTACATCAGTGAAATGTACGGAGAGGCGTGGCACATTTTTGTTGACGGCTCGGTCACGGCGTCTTCGTCGGCAGTGGCAGTGGTTATGCCTGGGAAGGACCTGACCCAACGTTTCAAGATTGCTTACAGGACGTCGTCTACCGCAGCAGAACTGGTCGGTTTACGCGAAGCGCTCCGCATCATTTCTTGTGAAAGGCCACAGCAGTGGATTATTTTTTGTGACTGCAAACCAGCGCTGCAGGTACTAAGGTACCCAATGAAGCGAGGCGCGTACGATCAGCTGACCACCGATGTCGCTATCCTGTTTAAAGAGTTGAATGAAAAGGGCCACACGGTGGTGTTTCAGTGGATACCAAGTCACTGTGGCATCGCTGGAAATGAGTTGGCGGATGCAGGAGCACAGCAGGCACACCACAATGGAACTATCCTGTCTATACCGATCACAAGGCAGGATGCTAACGCGATACTATATGGAGCACGTAAACAAGCTGCAGCCTTGCATTCGTCGGACCCGCAGAATCGACATGAACGCCTTCACAAGCTCGATCCAGAGCGGAAGTTCTGGGTCAGTCATGCTCCTCGTCTTCGCCGAAGTCAAGAGACATTGCTACACAGGCTGCGTCTTGGAGTAGCATTGACTCGGAAGTATCTTCACACAATCGGACGAGAGGACAGCCCAGACTGCCCTCTGTGCGGTTGTCCTGAGAATATCGAACATTTGCTTAGTGCTTGTCCAAAGTACTCTAGTGAGCGAATGAACCTTGAGACAGCTTTACTACGCTTGGACACTCGCCCTCTGTCCGAACAAAAGATTTTGGGCACGTGGGCTGACAACAGGAAGCAAATCCTAGCCGTTAAAGCCCTGCTTACATTTCTTGGTGACTCCTCTTTGGATTCTCGCCTCTAGGTTGCGACAAAATTGAACAGACTGCGAAATAATGTATGAGCAGAGAGAGAGAGAGAGAGATGACTTTATTTGATGCCCGAGATGGGTTCTGACGGGTAGACGACTTGGACGGTCTCCCTCCCTCATCCGTCAGCCAGGATTCCTTGGATCCTCGCGGTGGCTTCGGCCATCCGGACTGCTGTCAGTTGTGCCTCCGGTGTGGAGCTGAGCAGAACAGTCTCCCATTGCTCTGCAGTCTTAATTTTGTAGCTTCTAAGTGTATCTACCTCTGCACTTTATGCAACAGCAGAGCCGACCCACACCACATGATATGGTCCTGCCATAAGCTCCAAAGAAATACGAATGGCTATAATAGCAAATCCGATGTAGATGTATGAGCAGTTTCTTTTTTTTTTCATGGATGATAGTCATGTGCTAAAAAGTGAACTGTAGTCATCTGATTCAGCGCCCCGTCGTACGTTAGACGTGTATTGGGTTTACTGTTTGTACATAGTTCATTTGTCTCTTTCACTGTCATTTCCCATACCTTCCATATTCATTCCTTTCTCTTTCTGTCCTCAGTACCCTCCCCCCAGAGGGAAGTAGCAGGCCCAAGATCAATTTCTCAGGCCGACCTCTTCTCCTTTTCAATAGACATTTATTCTCTCTCTCTAGCAAAAAGAAAAAAAAAATACTCCAGCACTGTCGTCAAGCGGTACCCCGCATGTAAAAACAGGAAACTCCAGCGCGAATGCTACAGATGAAGAGATATCGTTCTTGGGAGAGGTCACCACGGCCGCGACATTTTCTAGAAGTCATTACGAATAATTGGAGACATGGCCACCAGTTGGTCAATCCTTCCCGAGACGACTTGCAGATCTCGCCATTGCTGCCTCGAGTCGATGACGAAGCTGGTGGATGTCTACAATGCTAAGGATTACTTCGCATCCACCAGTCGCCGAGAAGAAAACGATGGCATATTCGATGCATATGACGACGATTACTAGCTTCCAATGCTCACGCACAGCAGCTTCGCCATTCAAGTCTTGCGCGTGAGTGCTGGCTTCCCTGAAGATTTTTCGCAGCCTTGCCCCAGCAGTGCAAGCTGGGCCAAATTTTTGTTTTATCTCATTTAGCAAAAAGCGAATTTGTAATACCTTTCTAAATGCCGCATTTCCGCGCCAGGTGACTGCGGGTGTTACCAGCGATCACCGAATGCCAGCCAACTTGAACTTATAAGCACCGCTATACCCACCGAATTCATCATCAGCTGCAATCGGAAAACAATCACTCAACATCTCGACCAACGACAACGCGAACACAAAATTCACTGTCACGTACCCTTTCCTTCTTCGCCGCAGTATCACTTTCGCTTACCCTACCAGCACGTCTCCTCCCCGCCGTGCTGCCGTGGTCCTCTGTGCCCGATTCGATCTACTTCTGGTTGGCAGTGACGACCTCCTTCCACGGACGCTTGGCGAGTGCAGTTGATAACCACATCTTTTTATGGCAGCTAACGGCCAAGGAAAACCCCGCAACTGGCCAAGTAATGCTTTCACGTCAATTAGAGCACGATGCATGACCTAAGGAAGCTCCGCGCCGGCGATGGGAAGTTGTTCATTCTACCTACGGTTGTCACACCAATGTGTAAATTTTTTAATTGCAGAGCATTTCAGTCACTCACGATGTCACCCGCGTTGTCCCGTCGTAGTCCGCACCGTCGCTGTCCGCACCCCTCCCCCTACACTATATAAAAGAGAATACTATCCCGCGCCAGGTTTCGATCCCTCGACCCTGCGGGCGGAGCGCAATGTACATGGTACTCTACCCACTGCGCCACAGAGCCGACACAGAATGGGGCGCTACGGACGCGCCTTATATCGTTGACTCATTCAAATTACTGCTGACGAGCGCTCTCTCGGTTGCAGTTGCCACAAGTGCAACAACATTAACGTAACGCAAACTACTTAACGTCGTGCGCCCCCGGAAATGCTCTGCATTTGATCGTGCCCTTCGCGAGGGGGATGTTTATACAGGAACTCCTACTTCTAGCGGACTCCTGGCGCCCTCTTTCTGCCATTGTAGAGACTATGAGGCGGTCTTCGAAGGGCGCCAAATTTGAATTCTACAAAATTTTTCTCCCCGTGCTCCTCTGTCCTGATCCACTGTAACCTCAGTTTTTATGCAAGATGGCGGACATTTTTCCGTCGCCACTGATGAGGAATCCAGTGGGCATGCGGAGCCATGTTTCAAGCTGGCTGAAATTCACTGTACGTTCGCAGAGCACCAAGTAAAGAAACGGCCAACCTTCGGCATTGCAAATCGCCTTAGAGGGACCCTGCAACACTCTTCGAGCAGTGCAAGTAAACCTGCGGGATGTTTAGATTAGACTTCCAGGAACACCCGAACCAAAATATTACACGTGCACGTGAAGCGGTAAGGGCGTAAATCGCCGTGAAAGACGCGGAAAAACCAACCGCTCTCTTTTCGATTCTCCTCATTATGCACCCCTGGCATGGCCTCTGCGACGTCAATCGGGCCATGGCTGTCTTGACTGTCCTATTGGCTGTCGCCGGTCAACTTCGCGGCTAAAATCTGGCAGTTCCCGTGACGATCAACCATCGTCGGCGTTGTGTATGAACCTCTTCTATGTCTGAACCTGTCCGCATACTTTAGGTGTTTCTTTTGTTTTGAGTGCGCGCGGAGTTTGAGTGACGAACTAAATATCCCACTTTCAACGAGCCCACTCGACAACAAACGCTTATTGCTCCAAAAACGCCCTACCAGCCTCAGCACTTGCTTGCGAGAAGGCCACCATGCCTGCTTTTTCGTGGCACCTGACCGGAAATAGACCCGTCTACGTTGCGGGGAAAAGGACGAAACTCCCCGGCCTGTGACATATCGAAGGCCGCCGAACAGAACGCAGCGCGCCGCCCTCTCTCCGGGAGAGAGCGCGCAGCTTTCGTCGCGTTGTCCGCGGTTGAGTTGAGAGGGAACATTTATGCGCGATTTTTCATGGCGCGTTATTCCCCTCCAAGAGTTCCATCCAGAAGCATTAAAAGCGGCCGCTTTTCACACGCGGGCGCTTTTCACACAAAGATTAAAATAAGTTCTCGGTGCAGCTGCATATATGCTTGCGTGTCTTGAAGGTGAAAGCATGTGGATATTTACTGACTTCTTTTATGGCGAAACAGTATGTGTCTCAATCCCACGTCTTTATTCCGGTAGCCCAGGCGCGTAGCCAGGAATTTTTTTCGGGGGGTGAGGGGGGGGGGGCGCGGTAGACCAAAAGATGGGACGGGGAAATATGTAGGCAAAGCTTCTTGAACGTGGTTTTTCAAACGAGTCTTGAAATAACTCACTTTAACATGCGATTTGTGTATGCTGAACGCTAACAGTAAAGCCCACAGTTGATGGTGGTGATGATAATGATGATGATGACCTAAATTCCTGTTCGCCGGCTTATGGGTAGGCCACGGGTGATTCGTTCGTCCGTAGAGCAGGCGGTTATGCGGGCACGCCCTTGTGAGCGTGATCATGAGTGTACTCGTGAGTGGCGCGCGGTCCCCGAAGTTTATCATGCGGAAGTGGAGGCCAACACTGGGTGTTTACTATCAAGATTCGCGTGCTTTAGATTTTCCTTTACAAGGGGTCGGTAAGGCGATTGCAAACGCCGGCAAAAGTCTGCTTTTTTCAATAAAGAGCCTTCTCACTCTCCTTTAGAAAAGAGACTACTAAGTTTTCTTATCAGCTATGAAGTACAGTCGAGCACGATTTGAAGGTTATCGCCCCAGCATCGAGCGGCCATGCGTGCCATGGTCCTACAGTCTCGTTTCGGAACCATGAAAATCAAGATTTCGCACTCTTTTCTCCCTTGTTTGCTGTTCTCTGTTACAACAATGGCCCGTACGTCTGATTTGCTACCCTTTGTGTTTCAAGCTTTACATTCGTTGTTATCAAGTACAGACTTCGTTGCCTTTTATCTACGCCGACGATAACGAAACTGGCATGGAAGATTTGCTAAAGCTGATGTTCTGTCTGCTTTATTTGAAAGAGTAGCTTTCCCGCGTTAACCTTCGAATCGCAGTGGACTGTACGTGCGGCGCATTCGTATATTATGGAGGTGAAGCTAGCAAACGTGCGTCTTCGTGCTTAAGTAATCACCTTTTTGTTATTTTTTGTGCTAGTAACGTGAATAGTAAACTTACGCTTAGCGGAACACCTTGTTGCACTGCTGTTGAACGTTGAGCTTGTTGCACGTTTCTTAAATTTCATGCTATTTCTATCCGTTACATCAAACAGGCATGGCTTCAGTAAAATTCGGGTTAAGGAAATACAGAATGCTGATTCTAACCAAGACGGAGGTCAATGAAACACAGGAATATTGCCAAAAAGACAAAGCTCCGCAATATAGAGAATTGTACACTTTGTTGATGTGGAGGAAATACAAGAGTGGCAGAGCAATGCTTTCATACAACAGAACTTATGGAACTACAATACTCAATGAAATGCGATGTTGGTGGAAAACTATACATATCAAGGATTGATAGTTGACTGAACAAAATGCAGTGACATGCTCTGTCATGCGATTTTACTTTGTACGAGTGTAACGACAAGGAATGACACGCTAAAGTTTAGACCACATGTATGCCTATATGAGGCTTTTCCTGCTGTTCCGCCATTTCCCGGCCGTGCTGTTCCTCCAGCGAAACAGCGGGACTGCCTGGATCGGCTCGCGGCAGGTTCCCGGTGCAGCTCGGTGTATCCGGCGCGAAATGCAGTTGGCCCGTATAAGTTGACATGTACAGCATCTGCAGCGGGCGCAGGGATCAGACGTTGACGTTGCCCTTGTTTTCAGCGTTGTATGAGCAAGAATGTCCTTAAAACTGCAGGTTCTGCGCCCGTAGGCGGTTCTTCAGGCTACTTAAACCGTACCCCACCCTGGAACGAAACATTTCGGGGGGGGGGGGGGGGCACGGGCCCGGTGTGCCCCCCCCCCTGGCTACGCCCCTGCGGTAGCCGCTTTACTGGGCACCACTCTGGGCTCCTTATCACCACTGCCGACCTTTCTCTCGCAACTGTTATTCCCCTTGCCCCCATTGATGCCTCTTTTACTTCCATGAAGGAAACGCTGCCCCTTCCATGAAGGAAACGTTGCTAAAATGTGTTGGGGCGGTGTGGACGAGATAAAAGGTGGGAAAAAGCACACGCGGGAGACCACAAAACATAGCCTGGTGGATCTTTAAAAGCTATCGCAACGAAAATTTATTTTGTTTTTATGAATAACAAAAGCGGATTCTAGCTCACTTATAAACCACTAATACCATCGAAATGAAACAGAAGCCTAGGGGACCTTTTGTTGATTTGCTGTGGAACTTTCTCTTCAACGTTTGTGACTCTCGTCACGCCCATGCAGTGGGTTCCTCCATAAACGCTTATTCCTGACGGTGGTTACGACGACCAGCACTTCTAGATGTTCTAGGCTCTTCCACCATGCCGTACTTTCTCGTGTTACGAGACGAGCCTGGGGCCTGATGCATCGTGGCACGTAACTATGTGGAATGAAGCTCTGCGCCCACGCGGTGGCATAGTGCAATGCTAGCTTTCTACGGCCGATAACCCATTCTCAGCACCCTCCTCGGGCGCAAATCTTTCCTTTTCCGGGCTCTGGATCCCGGCTCGCGCTTACATTTTCTTAAACCCAAATTTTCCGTAAGTTCTTCTGTACCTTATCTGTTCCATGAAACATACATGTCAAAGGCCTTAAAATCAGTTTTAAAAAGCAGTACCAAACAACGTTCTTGTCGTTTGATAACATACAAATTTATTTCTGCTGAACAACTCGTTATCACGTGCTCGCGAAAATGCTTTTATATCGGTGATGTGCGCTTCAACGACAAGGATGTAACATTGGTACCAGTTTCTTGCTATTTTAACCCCACCCAAAAAATAAACGACGCGCCAGTAAACAATCAGGGCACTGGCGACCCCGCCTCTCCCGTCAGGGTGGACACCTTGCCTTGCTTACTAGCGAAAGACTGAATGAATAAATTGAGGTGAAGGGTGAAACCGACGTCCGGTCTGGCCTTTTGGTGTCTCATGATGGTTTAAAACGTTTTTTACGAATCAATGGTGGTGCGCGTGTGTTGACGCGGCTTCGACAGCTTTTCGGGTCCAGTAGCCGAAAGGCGACTGGCCGATGGGCTTTCCTGCACAGCTTCAAATATCTGTTACGAAGAACCGCTTCAAGGAGTGAAGCGTGCAAGTCTCCACGCTGCGGCGCCCATGCGACTTCGGGGTCGCTGTGTGGCCAGAGCCCCCTTACGCATGCACGGGCTTGCCGGGGGGCTGTTCATGGCATATTTTGCTGAGTAATCCAGCGCGTCTCCGGCTCTGCGAGGGTGCTCTTGCTTGTGAGCGTTTGACCTAACTCTGCACGGACGTGTCAGCGCGTTTCGACCGTGGCATTGGTGGCTCTCTCTCAAACGAGACCAAGTGCGTCCTGGGGCTCCGCGAGAACGTTTCTCTGTTCGTTCGAGTTGTTTTAAGCACGCTAGTGCGCTGCTACCATTACCACCTCTTTTGTTTACTGGCCATGCGTTAAACCCGTTAGATTGGCCTTTAGCTCTTCGTTGTCGGAACGGACGCAATTCTCCTGCAAGCTACTCACCCAACACACTACCACGATTGGACGGGTCGTAGTCGTACGCCTTTATGCATGTAACAATGAACTTATCCCTAACGATATTGCTGCAAGTTGATGATGATAAATTCTTTTATTAGGAAGGGGAGGACCGAAGGTCGCTGGAGGGGGAAGAGGGGGAATAGGGAGGGAGGTAGACGCCCACTAAATCATGCTCGCCAGGCCACTGGCAACGCCAAACTGGGCTAAGGTCACCAGGTGTTGAGGATTTTCGAGAATGTCCCTATGTAATGCTTCTATATCTGAATTTTGAAAAACATTATGGTCCAGTCTATTAATATAAAAAGTGGAGCAGTGCAGCACAAGATGGTCCATGTTTGCTTCACACACAGTGTGACAAAAGGTACATGTGCTGGGGGCAGCGGTGCCAATGCCCTTCTTCCTGTCAGCAAGTGTCTGCCACTTATGGATGATGTGAGGTGTAGTGGCCGTGTTGGCAAGTACTTTGTTAATAAATATTTCTTGCGATCGGCTGAGGGGTAAATTCTTAAAGATTTGTGGAGGGCTAATGCTTTTTAATCTCTCGCGGTGAAGAAACCGGAGGTAGAATCGTACTCGCGCCATTTCGAAGTGGCTGCCTGGCAGCGAGTGCGCGTAGGGGTGGTCGCGGAGGTCTGGAGATCCGAGCAGGAGAGGCTGGAGATGTACAGGTAGAACTCCAGATTGTGAGGTGGCAAGAGCATGTGCCACCTCGTTACCACCCCCGCGATCCCCGACGTGTCCCGGCATCCAGGTGACCCTAGCGTCAATGTCGTTCCTCTGCTTGTGCTGGAGTATCTGGCGGATGCGTTGAGCAGTGGCGTCGTCTGTTTTTGGGTCCTCAATGCTACGTAGTGCCTCAAATGAGTCCGTATATATGACGGAGGGCCCGGTGTTGTCCCTTAAAGCTGCCCAGATAACCAAAAGTTCTGCTTGTGCAGGTGTTGCGTGGTCCAGTGTGCAGACGTAACGTCTGGCTTCTCTGGTTGAGGGTTTGTACCAAGCCAAGGCCAGACGAAATCCATCGAGAGCGGCATCAGTAAATACTGCATTGGCGTTGTGCTGATTGTGCCAATGAGAGAGGTGCTATCTGGCTGAAGTGGCGTCATTTGCGGGGGGCGTGCAAGTCTTGGAGGGGTGCAGGGTAGGAAAATTCAAGGTGGTTTTTTCGCCTGGAGTGATCCGGGATTCTGTACAGACTCGTCGGGTTTCCCAAAGCAAGGTGTCTTGGCCCTGTATTGTGAGGTGCAGCCGGTTGTCCAATGACGACTGAGCGCCTCTGAGGATGTCCTCGATTGGCGGTAGGGGTGCAAGGTCCCCTAGCTTCCGTAGATCGGTGAACTTGGGAAGGCCCGTGATGGTCCGAAGGATGTGTCGGTGGACAATTTGCACTGTCTTTTCAGCTGTTTTTGACAGGGTTATGACTGTACCCCCGTAGGTGATCTTACCAATTGCAATAGATCTCAAAAGGATCGTGCAGGCTGTCTGTCGTGTTCCGCCGAACTTGTTGGAAACGCGTTTGATTGCGTGTAGGACCGCAGGCCACTGCTTTTTGAGTTCCATGATCCAATGACGGCCCGTGTTGCAGCTGTGTATAGGAATGCCGAGAATTCTGACATGTCCATGCTTAGTCTGAATTTCATGTTGTTCCAGTGTTAACGTGATTGCCTCCCCTGCCAGGAGGGCACTCCGCCTTCCATTGACACAGAGGAGTTCTGTTTTCTCCGGTGCTAAGGTAAGTCCTAGTTTTGGAAGAGTTTCCTCTAGTGCAATTAGCGCAGCCTGGAGCTCGGTGGCCATATCTTCAATATTCCCACTGTAGTCCCGTCCCTCTGTCCAAATGGTGATGTCGTCCACATAAATGCTGTAGCGGGCACCAGTATTAGTTTCAAGCTCTTGGGCCACAGTAAGCATGGCTACATTGAAGAGCAGGGGACCCAAAATCGAACCCTGAGGGACACCGCGATCGAGATAATATGTCACAGACTGGAGACTGCTGGTGCTCCGAAGTCGAATTGGTCGGGCCTCGAGGAATCTGACAATCCAATCGAGAGCACGCTGACTGGGGTAAATCTTGGCCAGATTAGATAGAATGTGTTCCTGCTTGACATTGTCAAATGCTTTCTTTATGTCGACTGCCAGGATGTAGTCTGGTGGTCCCTTTCTTGCGTTTCGATTCAGGACCCTCCGAAGCAGCCAGAGGTTATTATGAGTTCCCATGTTGGGTCTGAACCCGGCCTGAGACGGATGTAAGCCTGGGTTGCAATATTCGATGTAGTGGGTTATCCTGGTGTGTATCATTCTTTCCACGAGTTTGCATATGGTTGGTGTCAGCGATATGGGGCGGACATTGGTGACTTTTGTCAGGTCTTTTCCCGGTTTAGGTATTGGATTAATAATTGAAAGGCTGCCAGTTAAAACGCAGCGAAGCGCGAGCGCAGCCCACGAGGAATTTTTAGCAATGCAAGCTTGTCAGATCTTGGCTGGGCATTCCGCGGCAATTTTGCAGCTGTACCCTGAAGCTTTTCCGGATTATATTTCACTGTGTAGCATGCTTCCACCTGAAAGAGGAGTTTGTTAGCTTTCACAATTTTTTTATATTTCATGATTTTATTTAATTACGTTAGCTCTGGCTGAAGGCTCTTCTATTTTTCGGTTTCCCTTATACCCAGTGCATGCCTCACGTGGAAAAAGTACGCGAGACGCAATGAAGGCGACGACCTAGTTTAATATTCTTGGCAAGTTTTACCATTCAAGTCACTTTACAGCGTTCACCCCCCACGACGCAATGCTGGGACGTCGTCACCCGCCAACGGGGCCGCTGAGAATTAACCCGCCTAGACGCAAGGGTGGGCGAGGAAGCAAGCAGGAGTGAGTCCGGCCTGTGACAAAAGACGCGGCTCTCTTTCACTGTCTTGGGTTGCGCCCCCCCCTCCCTCCGCAAGTTTCCCGAAGGCCACGTGCTTGTCTAGCGCGTAAAGCATGCCGTACTGCTTCTTGTTTCTCTTTTACATTTCCCCTCCTCTTACCGAAGGCATAAAAACAGAAAAAAAACCCGCATTTCCCCGAGGGGAAGAATGTGAAAGTGCGAATGCAGGAGTTGAATTTGCGCGGTTCGGTAATGTTCGCGAAAGAGAGATCACACACACACACACACACAACTACAAAGAAAGAAAGATGCATTTATTCACAGACACCTATTTGTGTTGTCGTTGTACTTGATTGCTAGAGCGGATCTCAGCTTTGAAATTTCGTGTCAGTACTCCTTTAAGCGGGTGCATTAGCCCTTCTCACGCCCGATTCCTGGCCAATCCCCCACGTGGGTATGTGCCATGTCAGCGGCCAGGCAACGCGCGCCCATCTCCCCCCGTTGCCAAGGAAGACAAGGAGATTCCTGGCCAATCCCCCACGTGGGTATGTGCTATGTCAGCGGCCAGGCTGCGCGCGCCCATCTCCGCGTGCGCGGACATCGCCGGTGGACGCTGGTTCAGGGTCGCTTAAGAAGTGCATTGCACTTAAAATTTCGGTCCGGCGAAATAAAACCGATCTTCTTACGGTCCAACTTGATGTAGTGTGCGGGAAGAGTCCTGCGGTGCCGGTTGTGCCAGTTGCACCCCGGCAAACATTTTCTGAGCTCCACATTGGGCTGTTTCAGTTGTCCTGCATATACTTTTGTACATTAAGTGCACATAGCTTGGATTCGGCGTTTGCCTCGCCCCTCACGGCGACACGCGACACAGAAATGTACTATTCTGATTATTCAAAATCATGGGAGCGCCCATACTAGACAGCCTGTGCTGTCTCTGTTACTGGCTGCAAAGTCGAAACATATTGTAAACCATTCTCTACTTATAATGTCCTGCGCTGGCACATTTCCGCAGAGGTATCCCGCTGTTACACAGGAGTGAGCCATCATTGGACTTCAGTGCGCGAAAACGCGTCAAACGGTAGCAGTAGCCGCGGTTTGGCTGCTGCAGCTGCTTTAAACAACATACTAGATCAAAGAACTAAGACTTTCGGCCGCTTAAAAATTTAAACAGAGAGCGAAATGAGGGGAGCGTATACAAGTAAACCAACCTAATGTTCGTTTTAAATAGTTGCCGCTAAATAGTACTCATCGGTTGCGCGTGGCAGCATGAACGGCGCTGCGCTAGCAAAGGAGCCAATGCCTCAGGCTGTTCCTGGAGCCGTTAAGCGTACCATACCGAAAACGTTCAGTGCAAATCTGTGGCAGCTTTGATAATTTCCCCTTTGGTGAGCCTTAGGGCTTCGCGAGTGTTTCCAAAGCGGACAATAATCAATGCGCTGATCCAGCCTTCTTGAACTGTCTAGGTTAACCTTGTCGCTGGCGCAAGAGGGCGAGCTTCTTTATGCCCAGGTATTTGTGCTCAGTAACCTCAGATTTGCTGATGACGTTGCCTTGCTAGGTAACTCGAGGGACGAATTGCAAAGCATGCTTTCCGCACTGGACAAACAGAGTAGAACCGTGGGCCTGAAAATTAATCTTCAGAAAACCAAAGTAATGATCAATAACCTCGGGACAGCACAGCGTTTCAGATTGGTGGCGAGGCAGGCGGAAGTTGTAAGCGGATATATCTACTTAGGACAAGTTGTGAACCCGAATCCCAACCGTGAGGCAGGGATAATTAAAAGGAAAAGAATGGGGTGGAGTCCATACGGCTGGCATTCTTAGATAATGAATAGTAGCCTACCATTGTCCCTGAAGAAGAAAGTGTGTGACAGCTGCATCTTACCGGTACTCACCTACGGGGCAGAAACGTGGGAGTTCATTAAGAGGGTTCAACTTAAATTGAAAACGACGACTCAGAGGGCAATGGAGCGGAAGATGATATGTGTAACATTAAGGGACAAGAGAGCGGAGTGGGTCAGGGAACAAATGCGTGTTAAGGTCGTATTAGTAGAAATTAAGAAGAAGAAATGGTTGTGGGAAGGGCATGTAATGCGAAGGCAAGATAACCGTTGGTCATTAAGGGTAACAGAGTGGATTTCTAGAGAAGGCAAGCGTTGCAGGGGGCGGCAGAACGTTAGATGGGCAGATGAGTTCAATAAGTTTGCGGGGATAAATTGGTCGCAGTTAGCACAGGACCGGAATAATTGGAGATTATTGGGAGAGGCCTTTGCCCTGCAGTGGGCGTAGATAGGCTGATGACGATTTGTGCTCGCACACTTCCAGCTACCCACGTTAAACCAAATTCCAGGCTATAATGAACACAACTTAATTTTCCGTTAACTTTTCTGTACACATATTTTATGTTCAGATATAGCGGAAGACGGATATAAGGAACTGACTTCCATGTCTAGATGTGTTCGTTTTAAGAGAGCTGGAGTGTACTTCGAAATTTGTGCGATGTGCGATACACTGGTTCGAAGATCACTCCGCAGGCTGAGCACATTTTCTTCCTTATCCTTGCTGGAAGCATCGTCCGGCAATTTACACAATATCATGGTTTGTAGGAAGACGCTCACTCGGGAGAGCTTATATTTTCGTTGCTGGATAAAAATAGCCAGGCTATTGGTAGCGTCTTTGCTGTAGGGATGTGTGAACAGTCCCTGAGGAAGACTCACCAGACTAATTCGGTAGTTCTTACACGCAGTCACCCAACGCGTGCATGCGCTGCGAAATTACGGAAGCAGGTGGAGGAAGCCGATTTTCAAGAATTCGGCTGCGGTTTATCGAGGGAAACTGTTTTCTATTGTAAGAAGGGTAACCCGCGCTGAACGTTAGGACGAATGTAAGAAACACATACGACACTTGTGCTGCACTTCTAAGTGTTGCAGGTACTTGTTCCTTTCTTAACTTCTGGGGCAGTTTATCCTTTTTTCAATACGAACTAAATATAATTCCCAAAAGTGTGAATTGTATATATGGCTCTTCGGACCCTGGTATACTTCAATTCCGATGACAATCTCACCACGTGCTCTTCGGGAAAATCAGCGCCGAATATTCGTGAAAAAACACACCGAATATTCTACGAGTAAGAACGGCCTGTGTAATTTGTAGTGAATTCTGAAAAACGCAATTCTCAGTTATGACTAGAGGAGCCCCTCTGCCCCCTGCTCTTTTTAAAATCCGGCCCTATTCCCACCCCTCCCAACTGTCTTTCTGCTGTGCTTAGAAGCTTTTTATTGCGTAGCCAGGACATTGACAGCCAAGACCGTGTAACGCCCTGCATTTCTAAAAAAATGCAGATATCGCGGATGTTCCACGTGTAATCGTTATAATAGCGTAAACGGATACAACTCACCGCGGGAAATATTGAAATATAAAAAATAACGTGATGATGATGATGAACAAACGTTTATTATTGAGCAAAGGGTTGAGGGAAGGGGGTGTGGTCAGCGTCCTATGTCCAGGAGGCCGCGAGAGGACGCCGCCGTCACCGCCGGTCGACCAGCATAGCTTGATCTTCACGGTCGGAGCTGGTCAGCAACCTCTCCCACTGCTCACAGGAAGGAGTGGGGGTCAGGCGGGGAGGGAGGGGTGGAGAGTGCGGGCATTCAATGACAAGATGGAAAGTGTCTAGTGGGGTATTACATGGTTGACAGGTTTTCGGGTAGAGAGTAGGAGCAATGTGGTGAAGTCGTGTACAGTTGTAATAGGTATCTGTTTGTAGGCGTCGCCAGGTGTATGCTTGGGCGTGCGTGAGGGAGGGGTGCGGCGGAGGATATTTGTAGCGGAGGTGCCTGTAGTGGGTGAGAATTGCTTCAGTGGTGGTCAGAGGTTCGGTCGTGATGTCTTCCGTGGCTGCCGATACGGATGCTGAGGATACCCGGTTGTGGATCTCGCGGGCTGCAGCATGGGCTGCTTCATTTCCCAGCAGGCCGGTGTGAGCACGGGTCCCTATTATTGTGATGAATAGTTGAGGGGGAAGCTTTTGCAGAAGCGGAATAGCTGCGACAGGAGCTTGTCCACGACGGTAGCGTAGGCATGCCTGGAGAGAGTTCGTAACAATTGTGAGGGGGTGTTCACTGCGGTGCGTGGTAGCGGCGTGAGCTATTGCGATCGATTCAGCGGTAGTGGAGGAGATTCCACGATACGTGGCAGCAGTCATGGTGGTACCCGTAGAGTCGAGGGCCACGATTGTGGTACGCCGGTCATGGTGAGTAGACGCAATATCTGTATATCGGAGGTGTGGATCTCTGTTCAGTCTTCTTTGTAGCATTCGGACTCGAGCTATTCTTCTGCCCCTGTTATGACTTGGGTGCATGTGCCTCGGGATAGGAGCGATGTGAATGCGTTTACGCAAAGAAATTGGGATCGGATTGGGCGTATCCTGAGCTCTTGGGGTGTCATGTCCCAGAAGACCGAGCAGGTGTCGTCCTGTTGAAGTAAGTTGAAGGCGATGGATTTGGGTCGTGCGTTGTGCTTCAAGAAGCTCCGAAATAGTATTGTAAGTACCCAATTCGAGGAGTTTTTGTGTGGGCGTAAAGGTGGGCAGATGAAGGGCCGTTTTGTAGGCTTTTCGTACTAATATATCAAGTTTTCTCAATTCGGTGGGTTTGAGTGCAACATACGGCGTCCCATAGGTGATGCGGCTAAGTAGCAGGAATATAAAATTTATGGAAAACAGCAAACTGTTTAACGCCCTGCATTCCCACAATAATGAATATTTTCCGAAAGTTCCAAATGTGATCGTTATAACAGCGTAAATAAACATACTTGATCGAACAAAACTGAACATACTAAAAAAGAAAAATAGGAGGCGAAGGAAGAGGCAGCCTTTATTGTGGCAGGAATACTCTACGTCAAGTGGGGGAAGGGGAAGTAGAAGGCGGGGGTTTGTAACTTGGGACATCGTAAATGCGTACAGTTCGACCCAAAATAGGTGGGCTCCTTAAGAATGCTGAAGAGGCCGCGTGGGGTGAGGAGAGCAGGCTCACGACTCTAGACTGCTCGCGCTAGACCGCTTTTTAGGGAGAAGTGTGCAATTAAAGCCAGCATGGAGGGTTCCAGTGTACGAGGGTCGATGTAAACAGAGGTTGTATTTGGAGGAGGCTTGAAGGTTCTGTAGCGCGCGCACTTCGGGCAGTGCCAAATTAGGTACTGGAGATTGGCAAGAGTGGGGGAGGCGCAGAAGGGACATCGAGGCGGTAGATACGGGGTGTACCATTAACGGAAGGTCTCAGGGGTAAGGCTAGCATTAGCAAAATATTTGTTTATGAAAATTTCGGCTGATCTTGGGAGCGAGAGCAGGACGGATAAAAAGCCGGTTGGACTCAGCGCCTTGAGGCGGTCTTTTTTTTCGTTTTTGTAACGTAGAAGCTGTATCGCTGATGGTAATGTCTCAGTAGGTGGAGGAGCCAAGTCGGGTAGCAGCGGAGGACTAGAGGTTATACACTCCCGCGCAGCCGAGTGGGCTGCCTGGTTCCCCGGTGATGACTCCTCATGTCCAGGTGACCAGTCGATGCGAACATGAATGCCGCTAGATTTCAGGATGGAGATCTGATGAATGATTTTGTTGGCGATGGTATTAGTCGACGTAGGACATTTTAGAGTCTGTAGGGCTTCGAAAGAGTCTGTCAGGATGCGTATCTGGGAAGGCACGGAGGAGTGAAAGTCAAACATGAGGTAGTCTATGACTTGAACAATAGCATGGAGTTCCGCTTCGAGGATGATAACACATGGAATATGAAGGGATCGTTTGACTTGGATGGAAGGGAGGTCAGGTGAAGCCCATGCGGTACCAACTAGCGGAGGAGAAATGCTCGCGTCGGTGTAGGAGAAATGCTCGCGTCCCCCACGAAATGTCGATTTCGTGGGGGAGTTTACTGTTTCGGACAGCGTTGATGCGGGCAGCGCGGACGGGGCGGGCGTTGCGCGGACGGGATGGGTGGCCGTAGAGTCCGTGACAGAAGGGCGGCTCCACGGAGCGATTGGCGATGGGATATCGGGGGGTTCAGGCGGCTTTAGATTATCCCAGGCGATGATAGAGACACATTGATGAGTTAATGTGCGCTTATGAAGGGATTGATTCACTTGCTCTTTAATTATATTTTCCAGTGGGGGAAGAGCAACTGCAGCTTGCAAGTTGTCCAGACGAGTATGTTTTGGTAGTCCGCTGATGGTGCGAAGGGTGGCTCGGTGCAGGTGTTGAAGCGTTCTCATGCCCGTTTTGTTGAGGTCGTAGGTTTGGGCTGTTTAAGTTATGGTACCAACTGCGACAGCGGAGGCTAAATTTTGGGTTGCCTTCTGGCTTGCTCCACCAAATTTGTTCGAGAGGCGATGTATGGCATGTTGAATTGTTTTCCATTTAGCTTTCAGTTGCTGTAACCATATTGACGGGCAGTTTTTGTGTCCGATTGGGATTCCGAGTAGTCGTATGGTTTTTTTTTGGCGAGAGTTTGCCTTACGGAATAACAGTTATATATACAACATCACATTTGTGTCACGCAGAAACGTAAGCAGAGACCGATACTGCGGGCCCCAGATCCACCGCTGTAGATCAGGGGGTCTCCCAGGATGGAGCCCTGTGCCTCGGAGGTGTTGCAGGCGGGAGGTTTGCAGGCCAGGGCAGGTCCATAGAAGGTGGCTCGTGTCGGCTTCGGACACAGGGACCGTACAAAAGGGACAGGTGTCCGCAAACGGTGAATGATAGCGGGCAGGCCAAGCGTGGGTCACTGCTGGGGATAAGGCCACCTCAACTCGAAGCCTCCGCAGCAGCACTTCCTCCCAGCGAGCGAGCAACCCCTATGGGGAGGTGAGTTCCACGCGGTGGAAGTAAAGCACGCGTGGCGCGGCGGATCCGCTCTCCTTTTCCACCAGCAGTTCTTCTAGGGTGGACACTGGAAGACGTGGTAGCGGCCGTGAAAGGTCTATACGGCGACAGGTGCGATCCGCCGCTATGTGGGCAGGAAGCATGTCCCGGCGAACCCACAAAACACGCACAGGGCATGGGTATGTGTCCAGGATCGCGTGAATACGTGCCGACATGCTGGTGCTACGCGCAACGCGACGTAAATCACGTATCGCGGTCGTTGAGTCCGTGTAAATTTCCACTTTCACGCCGGTAGTTACTGTCGATGCAAGTGCTTGGAGACCATCCCGAATAGCAGTAAGTTCTGCCAACAGGCTTGGTAGAGGTCGGAGGGTCTCGTAGGCGCAGCTCTGGTTTACGATTGGGTGAGCAGGACAAGCCAAGGCTGTGGTTACGAGGGAGTCGTGTGCCCCGGCGTCCACAAAAGCCTGCATGACTCGTGGCCGCGTCGCAGGCGCCCAGTGACCGACATGAAGTAGGGCTGCATCCGGAGGTTGAGGAAGGCCAGAGGTTCGGACATGTGGCCTTGCCAGAGGCTTGTTGTCCGTCACCTGATGGTAGAGCCAGCGCGGCCTTGTGACGGAAAAGGCTGGCATCGTATTCGGCGGCTGACCCATGTACGCGGCCAGAGCTGCCGCCTCTGGAACCAGCCCACGTTTCAGCAGGCGTGCGGAACGACGCTGATGAATTAGTTCATCAAGCGTGTTTAGCTGGGCTTCGGCTTGTAGCGGTGGAATTGGTGTTATGCGAGGGAGGCCAGTAATGGTGCGCATGGCGGCCCTGTTGATGTCCTCAAGCGCGTCATGTGCTGGAACTGTGCCTGATACACATGCCGTGTCTGTAGTACGGCGCGCACTAGGAGACGGGCAATCGTCCAGCAGGCCCCGCCAGACTTCTGCGAGATGCGGCGAACGAGGTGGAGCATCTGTCCGGCTTTCCGTCGAGCAGATCGTAGCCACTGAGCTGCTGACCCTGATGACGATGTTTCTAGTCCTAGGACCCGAAGACGGTCAACCGTGGGGATGTCATTCCCATTCAGTTGCAGTGAAATGGGAGACACAGCAAGGAGGCGACGGCCCCAAGCGTCGGCCACGGGAAGTAAAGCAGTCTTCTCTTGCGAGACAGTGAGGCCCGCATACTCGCACCACCTCTGGCAGTCTGTTAGTGCTTGCTGGAGGCACTCGGCTTGTCGTGACAGGTCTGGATGCACTGACCACACCGTAATGTCATCCGCGTACATGAGGAAATATAGATCTCGGATTGAAGCAAGGTGCCAAGCTAGCGGCAACATGACGATGTTGAAAAGAAGCGGAGACAGAACAGACCCGTGTGGTACGCCTCGGACTGGTGTAAAGTGACCGAAACTTGCTCCGTTGATGCGGATGGAAAAAGAACGGTGTAGAAGGAAGTATCGGACGAAATCGCAGACTTTGTCTGGAAGGTGGAGGCCATTGAGAACTTGTAGGATGGCAGCGTGACTAACGTTGTCATACGCCTTGTATATGTCCATGGCGAGCACAGATCTCACACGGCGGCATCGGCCTCCAACTAAAACCATAGATGAGAGGTATTACAACCCATCCTCAGTACCGAGATAGGGCCTGCATCCGATTTGCGCCGGGTGATACCATTGGAAGGTATCAAGCCACCACTGAAGCCGTGTTGCAAGCATTCGCTCTAACAACTTGCACAGCGTCGATGTCAGGGCGATGGGGCGCAAGTTCTGAAGTACATGTGGTTGTTTCCCGGGCTTTGGAATGGGAACAATATCCGCCTGAAGCCAAGAGTCAGGTAGTTGACCGGAGATCCACACCTGATTAACCGAGTCCAAAAGCGGCACGAGGGCTGGGTCGTCGATGTTCTTGTACACCTCGTAAGTTATGCCGTCGGGACCCGGAGCAGTCCGCTGTTTAGCGTGATCGATCGCTGCCAGGAATTCAGCCACTGTGAACGGTGCCTGAATTCCCCAAACGGCTTCATGAGTAGGCCGTAATCCAACATCGTTCGGCAGGGGGAACGGAGACAGAATGGCCGCTGGGACAACATCAAATGCAGGAAACAAGGCCCGAGCAACGTCGGGGGTGAATTGTGCCGGATCCTTGTTTGACGCAATACAAGCGCTGGCAGCTGCATCCGGAGGGCGACTGCCCGATTCCATGGCGCGAAACGTGCGCCAGACAGACGCCGTTGAGGAAGATGGGCCTAGAGAGGCGCACCAGTCAAGCCAGCGCTGACTCGACAGTCTTTTTTCGTGCCGTCGGGCAGCAGCGGTAAGGTGCTGATACTGAAGCCTGGCCGGTATGGACGAAGGATCCCGGGCGGAAATTACTTCAGCTTGCTTGCGCTGAGCCCAAAGCTGCAGGAGCCGAAGATCGGGCTTTGGGCGGGACTCCTCCACCCACGTATGTTGAGAGGCGTCCACGAGGACACGCCGAAAAAGAGTGGTGGGGTCCGGGGTGGGCGCCGAGAAGGATGCATTCAGTGTGGAACGGAAGGTGTACCAGTTCACCACTGTGCAACGGCGACGAAGGCGACCCGTCGACTCTGGCATGAGGCCCAGGCGAATGGGGTGATGGTCGCTGCCCCAGCAGTCAGCTTCACGTTGCCAGGATACGGGTTGTGCGCCCAGCCACCACGACAAGTCAGGTGAGTACGGTTGCATCTGTGCGTGCGTACACCGGCGTGTCGGACAAGAGATGTTGTTCAGAAGCGTGAAGCGGGCATCACTGAAGTGCTCCAGTACCACACGACCACGCTCACTCGAGGACCGATATCCCCAATCACAGTGCGGAGCATTGAAGTCTCCTGCCACAAGTATGGGGCACCCAGGGTTGTTTCGCCGAAGTGCGGTAAGCCAACCCAATCGTAGGCGGGGCGCACGACCACTGTAAGGGCGCACATAACAAGAAACCAGTATTACCGCACAACGAGGAAGTTGCACCTTTACCGCTACCACCTCCTGCCAGGCTGTACACCATGTGTCCAGAGGGATGGGGTTCTGAGGAAATCGAGATTGGACATAAATGGCCGCCTTGCCCGGAGTAGTAGAACTGGAGCTGCACCGGCGATCAGGAATTGATGGCTCCGCGTACGCCGTAAATTGCGGCAGGCGTGGGAGGGAGTTCGTCTCCTGAAGTAAGAAGGCCCAAGCATGGAGATTGCCCAGACGGAGCCTTTCACGGAGCTCTCCAATTTTCGTAGAGAGGCCCCGACAGTTCCACTGTACAATGTACTGTTGCGAGTCGGGCATATTGACGGAGTGTTTAGCGAAGTTGTGCAGCCAGTACAGATACCAATGACTGTAGCTGGTGCACCACAAACTGGAGAAGTTCTTGGTGGGTTAATGCAGAGGAGGCTGGCGGTGAGGGAATGGAGTTCGTGGGCGGGGCGCTTTGATGATGCTTGGAGAAAAGACGAGGCGGACTTGTAGAGTCTTGGGACGATTGAGGTAAGCGTTGCTGGCGGCGAGTTAATTGAGACTTTCGCTTGGTGAGTTTGGTAATTTCACCATGCAGCATAGCGAGCTTTTGGTCCAGCGCAACAAGCTCGTCTTCCATAGGGGACGAAGGAACCTCAGAAACAGGTTGCCGACGATGGCTCGAACGGCGAACAACGTCTCGATATGTTGGCTGCGAGCGAGGCTCTGCGGCTTCCTCCTCCATTGCATCCTCATCCTCCTCCACCAAGCAATCGAATCGGTTGAATGTCGAGGTTGGGTTTGGCTGAGAACGAGCACGCCATGCACGACGCTTAGCACGTGTTGCCTTACTCTTGGTGGGACAGCCTTTATCGGTGATCTCATGATCATCAGAGCGGCAGAGACCGCACTGGCTCTTGAGGCGATGCCGTTGCGTCCTCACGGCCATCCGGGGCTGGGAACGGGCAAGACTTGCTCATGTGACCTTGTCTAAAACAACGGTAGCAGTGCACTACCCCTGCTTTATATGGACGAGGTCGAAAGGCGGTTGGGGGGATCAAGCGTGCCCCGTAGCGTAACGAGGCAAGTGCGTCCGGATCCCGTATACCGTACAAAAAGCACTTGATGTGTGTCACATTTGATGTTGTCACGAATGTAGTCCGGATTCTCGCCGGGGTCTACACCCGCGACGACATAGCGGCGGATGTCGGTGCCTGAAACCAGGCACGCTTGCACTTGTAGAATCGTGTCGGCAGTGAGAGCTATGTGCTGTAGTGAGCAAAGCTTTGCCACGGCGTCCAGAGTCGGCACCCACACGGATACCGTGTTTGTTGGCCGATGATAAGCATATCCGGTGAATCCACTGGTGCCGAGACAGCTATCTAGCAACGTCTGCAAGGTCTTGGTGGAAAGATTCAGAATATTGAAATGCTGTCGTGGCTTGATGGCAACTTTGTATCTGGATGAGTGCTGGGCTTGGGGCAAAGAGTTCCGTGGGGTAGATGTCGTCGCGCATGTTTTTGCGGGAGGTGGTGACGAACCTATCTCCACTAAGGATGTAGGCTGCTGAGTGTTGCCCGGTGCACAAGCCCGCTTCGCTGCAGGCGGTAGGGTAGCTGCCTCTGGCACACTAGTAGTCTTGTCTGCCGTTCGCTTCGGTGACGTGTCGGTGGATGGTAACGGGAGCGAAGACGTCACCTCCATCAGTGGTGGAAAGTCGTCACTTGCACCAGCAGTAGCGTCAGCGGCAGCAGATGCACCTGGCAGCTGCATGTTTTGTGTCAGTCGTTCCTGTTTCAGGGCGTCAGACATGGAAGGGCCTTGTCTTGCTCGCAGGCAGCTCAGTGGCAGCTGTGCTAGGCCTAGCGGCCGAGGGTAGGGCTCCGAGCTTTGAGACAACCCCGTGGGGTCATCCTTGAGCTTGCCGCCATGTCGTATCGGTGCCAGGACGATGGTAGAGTCGTTAGAACAAGCAGGGATGATGCAGCAAGAGGATTGAGCCCGATAAGATGAAAACAACGAGTAGCCGGAGAATACAGGCAAGCCGCTCCTTTGTCGTCCTCGTATGGGTTGAAAACTAGCTGTTATAGGAGTACCGGCGAGAAGAAGAGTTGGAAGGTTATAGTGTGGAGGGGGTTTGTGGCCAAATACAGGTAAGAATTCGTTTTTTTCGGGGGCTAATTCCAAACCAAGAGAGGCCAAGCAGCATTCAAGGCTATCTGCGGCGGCTTGGAGTTTGGTTTGCATGACTTCGGAGCATGAAAAGTCGGTTGATTCAGTCCATATGGTTACATCGTCTGCATATATTGTGAATCGTGCAGCAGAGTCACGTTCGAGATTTCAAGCGACCCTCACCATGGCGAGATTAGATAGCATCGGGGAAAGTATGGATCCCTGAGGTACCCCGCGGTCAAGGTAGTAAGTGCGAGGAGTCCAGCCTGGGTGAGATCCTTGAAGTCATATTGGCCGAGCGTTCAAAAATTGCGGATCCAGATTTGCGCCTGGGTGCTTGGGTAGGCGTGCGCCAGTTCCTCTAGTATGGCAGACTGGCTAACGCGAACAAAAGCCTTGCGTAGGTCAACTGCTAGGACCAAGTCGGGAGGAGAGTGGTTGTGATGGGAGCGATTGATCACTCGACGTAATAGCCAAAGGCTATCGTGAGTGCTCAGGTTACGGCGGAAGCCAGTCTCTGCAGGGTGGAATTATGGTTTGACATATTCGAGGTAAAGGGTGATACGGTTATCGATTAGCCTTTCTATGAGTTTGCAGAAAACAGGAGAAAGAGAGATGGGTCGGAGGTTGGTGAGGTCAGTTGGCCCGGTACCAGGCTTCTTGGGTTTGGGAATAGGGATGATGAGAGTGAGCTTAAGATAGCATCAGTAACTTCACCATTTTCCCAGCAGCGGTTAACATGGCCAAGTAAGGCAACAAGGGCAGGTTTTGGCAAGTTGCACAGGTGTTTCCAGGTCACACCGTCATGTCCAGGGGCAGATTTGGGTTTACCTTGGTGAATGACCCTGTAAAGTTCATTGAAGGTGAAGGGAAGGTCGAGATCGTCCTGTGGCGATGAAATGGGTATGTGTGGAAGAGGAGGAGGTGGATGGAGTTGGGCGTTGGGGAAGAAAGCCATAATGATATCATGCTCAACGCTGACTGGGTCTTTTGTGAGCGTGAGGGTAGCAAATAGTGGAAGTCGCTGTTTTTTCTTAGGTCCAAGACTTTGGTGAATTTTCCAGAGAGCCCGAAGGCCTTTTCCATGACCGAGTGTGGCACAGAGATCATTCCAGTGGTTATTGGAAAGACAACGTTGATATGACGTGATGAGTTTATACTGGCGGCGGATCCGGACAAGGATTGTATGACGTTTGCTGGTTGAGCGGTACAGTTGGGTGAGATAGGGCACTTTTTTTTTCAGAGGTTTCTGAGGTGGGCATCGAGAGCTGGTGTGTCGGAAAAGCACTCGATTTATTCGGTGGCTGCTTGGGTAAAAGTTCGAATAAGATTCGCAAAATCATCGAAGGAGGCAGGGGGGCCTTTTTGATCGATATATTCGCGGAAGGTGTCCTAGTCTAGTCGTGATAGTGTTTGCTTGGTGCGCGTCTTCTAGCCACGAAACATTATAAGGAGGGGGAAGTGGTCACTACCCCAGGTTGTAGAGTAGGGGGACCAACTTTTGATGAGATTGGGCCCAAGTGAGGTCCGGTGTGGTGCCTTCCTGAGCTTTATGAAGGCCAATTCTTGTCTTTTGGAAAGTTTCATTGATAAGAATGAAATTGTGGAGATCCATGGTGTCGGCGAGAGAGCTTCCTCGAGCAGATGTGCGGCTGTAACCCCATTGGGGGTGAGGGGCATTGAAGTCACCACAAATGAGTATTGGAATATTTGGCTGACGGGAGACGAGAGCCGGGATCCAGGCAAACTCGGAGGAACGTGAGGAACTGTCAATAGGTTTGTAGCAGGCTGAGACGAGAATAATTTTGCGGCCATAAGGGAGGTGTGTTAAAACTGCAATGTCTTCGTGATTATAGGATGAGAATTCAGGGAGGATGATGGGAGAGATAGCGAAGAGGGACTGTACAAGAACGGCGGCATATCCTGGAGTAAGAGTTGATTTTACTTTGGACCTGCCCCACGTCACTTGCGTGATAGATGGGTTCGTATGTGCAACATAACCGGGGATACTCGGAGTTCCGTGTGTTTCTTGGGGGAGAATAAAAGAAGGTTGGGACTGTTTAACCTTCATCAGTAAAGTAGTTCGCTGGTGCTGAAAGCTGTGGCAGTTCCACTGTAGTGCCGTTACTGGGGCAGTCATAAAACAGTCTGCGGACGTAGGGGTGGGATCTTCCTCGGGGGCTCTTTGGTTGGATCAATGGGTGGAAGGCGTGTAATGACTTGTTGTAGAAGTGTTCGTAGTTGATTCAGCTGCGTCTCAATATAGGAATGCGTGTTTTTACAATCTTCCTGTCGAGCGAGTCGTTCTTGATGTGTCAGTACGTATAGTTTGCAGTACTTGAGTAAGTTCGGGGTCCAGTTTGGATTTGGAGGTAGGAGTGCGTTTAGTACTAGGGCTTCGAGTGCGTCTTGTCGATGAAGGGGTCGTGGATGTTGACGGCTGGGAGAAGGGCGGTTGACAGGGGGGTGGTTCAGAGGAGGGTGGGAGTCTGGGTTATTGGGCTCGTTTAAGTTCCATGATTTCGACCTTCAGTTGCTGATTTCCCGCACGAAGGGCATTCAGTTGAGCGAGAATATGTGCCGTATTGTTGTGAGAGTTTTTCGATTGAGAATTACTTTTGGGCTCGTTTGTAATGGTTTGCGTAGTAAAAAGACGAGGGAATGAAATATCTTTTTGCTGCACAAGATCCGCCCAAGAGATGCCATTGGTGCGGTCCTTGGCAGGGGGCTTGTTGGGTGGCGTGGGAACTCTTCCAGAGCAGGTAGGGTTCAGTGCAATGTGGCCCAACTCATCGCAAACGACGCAGTAGATGGTGGGTCCACAGTCTGTTGTGTCGGGATGCATTTTCCCACAGTTGCGACAAACGGTTGGAGAAGGACAATGTCGAGACATATGCCCGATGTTATGGCAGTTGTAACATACCATTCGACGCGATTGGTATGGCGACACTTTGATGATGGCCATATAGTATTTTGCCACTTCTGGGAGGTTGGGAGAGTCGAACGTTAAGACTGCTCTATTGGAGTGGCCAAGGCGGTGGCATGCTATGATTTTGGCTTGTTCGCAGCGGATCCATTTCAGAATTTCTTCATTTGTTTCATTGGGCTCAACTTCAATAACACCTTTGGACGTATTTTGCCGATACGGGGACAGCTTGATTTCAATTGGAATGGTGACTCAGGATCCGCTCTGGAGGAAATGTAGCTGAGTGGCTGATAAGAGACGTTGCGTGTGGGAATTGTCGTACACTGTGATGTAAAAGCAGTTGCCCAGTGTGTCGTACCCGTGGGAAGCTAGTTCGGCAAGGTAAGGGTTTGGTGCAGTTGTGCCAATTAGATGGGCCAGGTATGTTTGGGAATCGTATTGACGCTGATTTTAGCGAGCGGTCTGAGCACGAGCAGAGAGCGTGGCCTACTCACCCGATCAGTTTTGTTCACGGTTCTGCTGGTTCTGCTGGTGGAAGAGGTTGGCCGAGTCCACGAAGCACAGTCATTGAGAGGTCCGAGTTGAGAGTGTGTTTTTGGGTAGTTCAGGGGTGCATCAACTGAGCTGGGAACACTCGGCGGTTGTTGCACGTCGTCTTGCATAAATAGAAGGAAGTTAAGGACAATGGCCAACCGTACAACGCCCTGCACTTCCCCAGTAACGCAGATTTTGTGGAGTTCCACCTGTAATCGTTATATTAGAGTAAATGGAGATAATTGGTGGAACAAAATAAAAAAAAAACAAAAAATAAAGAAAAAGATAAAAAACTGAAATGGCAAGCCGTAACTGCCCTGTATTTCCACAATAATGCAGATTTCGCAATGGTTGCATCTTAAATCGTTATACCTCTGTAAATGGAGGTAATTGCCCCACAGGACTTAGAAAAACCAAGAAATTTGACTTTAAAGAACTCACACTCAATACAAGCGACATAGAATGCTCCGCATTAGTAGACAATTTGTCCAGAATTTTTTTCTCAATGACTGCTGCTCTGAACCATTCTGGGCATAGGACCTAAGCGTAAAATGGGAGGTGAATAAACCAAGATTTCTTGTATTTCTAGGAGTTCGCTTTTTAACAGCGGAGCTTTTGTTGCTGGTCATAATGTCTGCGGTGTGTAGGGTCATAAAAAATACTGGGTTATAGTTACCCCCACCGTTTACCGCACTCTTGAGCACGCCCTTTGAAAGAAGCGCCCGGCGTCGTCCAGGCGTTACCGTGGCACTCAGAAAATAAATGACCAAGAAAACAGTTCACGCGCCGCGCCTCAAGGGGCAGCACAAGACAGCTCACTTTACAGACGTCCAATTCCAATTCGCGAATACGTTACCGCCGATTCTGGCGCATACTGACTTTGGGAAAAATGTGCAAGCGTGCCGGCAAAACGATCCCGGCTCCCCAGTCATGCATGAGGAAAACGACGATATCGATGTGACGATCTCTACTACTACCACAACGAAAAGAGAGGAGGTAACATGTAAATAAACAATTTCAAACCTAATGCAACGCGTGGTCTTGCGTCATAGAAAGAAATCTCCAGCTTCGTAAGGGTCCATGACTTGCGCGACTTAGTGCAAAGCTCCGTAAGTTTTTTATTAGTTTTGTTACGTGGTGGCAGGAGAGAGATAAGAGGGACCATGGCAAATTGTCGGGTAATATATTTCTAAGGCGATGTGACATTACAAATTGGCTACGTATTTTTGGGCCATGGGAGCTCGATCCATGCCTCTGCACCACCCATCTTGATCGACGTCTTTGTATGATGCCCACGGCGCTATGCCCCCATATGGACTTATTTTTCTTCTCGTTACACTCACCCTGCACGGCACACCTTTGTTGCGCCATATTGTTTCCCAGTTGTTCTCGCCGTGTGTGACTTAAATCACCTGACTTACATCATCACAATATCGCACTCCCTGTCATTTAATGGCGGCACATAAAATTTTGTTTCGGGCTTTCTAAAATTTCTGCTCATTATTTTTCTATTCTCTCTTTTGAGATGAAAGTACGGTTGTTATGGTTTTCTTGTCCTCTTTAAACCTTATGGGCCAAGGGGTGGGGATAATATGACTACTCTTGATAACAGATCTGCACTAATCATTGGAAAGTTCATTTATTGATTATGGGGGTTTAACCTGCCTAGCCTCCACAGGCGATGCGGTGCACCGTAGCGCAGCGCTCCGGAATAATTTTGACTCTCTGGGGACCTTTAACGTGCGCCGAAATCTCGAACACATGGGTGTTTTGGGTTTTCGCCTACATCAGAAAAGCGGCCACCGCATCCGGGAATCGAACCCGAGTCTTTGGGCTCAGCAGCACAACGCCTTAGCCAGTGAGCAACCGCTGCAGATAATCATTCAAAAGGCACAATCTTTGAAGACCCCTCGGACGGTTTGGAAATTCAAGATCAGTTGTTTCTCGAAATATATTTTAAAAATAAGGGTGTGGAAAATTCTGGAAAATAGACGCTATGCATGTAAGCGCTTTGCCTCTGGCGAAGAGTTCAGGCTCCGGATTAATTTTCACTCTCCGGTGACCTTTAACGTGCGCCGAAATCTAGAAAACATGGGTGTTTTGGGTTTTCGCCTCCATCAGAAAAGCCGTCACCGCGCCCGGGAATCCAACCAGCGTCTTTGGGCTCAGCAGCACAGCGCCTTCGCCAGTGAGCCACCGCTGCGGATAATCAATAAAAAGGCACAATCTTTGAAGACGTCTTGGACGGTTTGGAAATTCGAGATCTGTTGTTTCTCGAAATAGATTTTAAAAATAAGGGTGGGAAAATTCTGGAAAATAGACGCTATGCATGTAAGCGCTTTGCCTCTGGCGAAGAGTTCAATCTTTTAAAAAGGGTCTTCGTTCGAATGAATGGGCTTAAGAGACAGAGAGGGTAAATTGAATAAAAAACAGCGGTGTTATCCAAGCCGTCGCACTGGCTTGCTACGCCACATATTAGCAGAAAGTGAAAAAAAAAAGAACAGAAAAGAATTATAAAAATGAAAAGATGTTGGAAGGTGCGCAAACTTCTCGGTCACATGCACAAAGGTTTTCACAAACCCCTCTCCAGGTCTGTGCTCCGACGAAGCACCGAGCATTGCGCTTTGCCTTAAATAGCCGCATAACCCTACAGTCCTGCTAATCCTGATAATGATAATTCTGGGATAGGATTGTAATTCGATCTCTCCTAGAGTGTATTGTCGGAGCCCTTCGAGCAATAGCCGAGCAACACGCCGGATTTCATCGACTGACAGCATCGCTAACGTTGTATCTTCACAGGAAGAAGCCCAACACATGGATGAAATGGCATTCCATGTTTTGGTGGATATTCAGCCTACCTTCGACCGCCTGCTACGACCAACCATCCAGGCTGCACTGGACCGCATTCATGTCATCGGAAGAATGCGGAACTACATCCGGGCTCTCCTCTCGAATCGCCAGCTCAAAGTTCAAGTGGGTAACGTGCTGAGCAGTCCAAGAAGTGTCACTGCCGGAGTTCCCTAAGATGCCGTGCTGAGTCCGCTGCTCTTCAACCTCGCGCTGCCGGGCTTGCAGCTGGCAGCCTAATAACAGACCTGGAACAGAGTGTCCGCATATCCATTTATAGTGACGATGTTTCGCTGTTGAGCCGGTGACCAAAGCGTCAGAGCAGCCAAATCAGGAAGACTCTGCAAAGAGCACTTGACCCGGTTTCGGAATATATCACGACAATCGGACTGCGGTTTTCTACTACCAAGTCAGAAGCCATGCTGTTGCACCCGAGCCGCAGAGCACGGTATAGAACCCCCCTGTGGAGGTACACGGCACACAGCTCCGGTGGAAGAGCCAGGTCAGATATCTCAGACTTACTGCTGGCTGGACACACTGCTGGTGAGACAACTACTCGGCCAGTCCAGTCATGTTCTGAAAGCCATCCTTCACCTTTTGGCCAAGAGGCGTGCATGCTTACACGCTTGGGCTCTTCGTATTTACGATTCTATGGTGTGCTCAGGAGTACTCTACGCTATTCCCATGGTCACCTTCAAACCAACACGGTGGAGGAAACTAGAAATCATGCACAGGAAAGCACTTCGGACCGTTCTAGTCTTGCCACACTTGTCGCAATGCGGGCACTCTTACTGAAGCCGGTGCCTGGGCGCTCGCACTCCGCGCCTTAGAGCGAGCCGTCAATCACGTCGAGTGGCTCCGTAGGGCACCAGAAAGAGGCACCTACCTCGCCGGCTACGAGAACTACCTCACTCTCGGATGGGTATGATTGTTCGCACCTTCCAAGCGATGGTCGGCCAGCCCCCGACGAATCACATCATGCCTTCTTTACCACACCCGACTAATCCGGTCACAATAAGTGCCACTCTACCGCACCAGACCTCAAAAAGGACAATTCCACTGTGCGAATTAAGGCAGGAAGCAGCAGCATGCTGGGAGAGAGTTGAGGTACACGTGCTGATACTCATCGAAGGGTCCGTGCTTCCAGACAAGGGCGTGGCGGCTGCAGCATTCATTGCGCCTGCCTTCGCTTCAGCCAGGCTTTGGCGCCTGCCAGTGTCCATCGGCTCTACAAGGGCCGAAATCGCGGGCCCTCACTTGGCTACTGACATCATTAAGCAGTTCGAGCAGAATCTCGTGAAATGGAAAGTAGCTATTCTTTAAGATTCGAAGGCAGCCCTCCTGAGTCTCGACCGGGCCCACCGCTAATGTGTCGCTGCGGTGCTGCGGGCCCGGTCTCCTGCCAAAAAAAGCGCGTCATCCATCTATTTAGATGAGTGAGACAATCATGCTCCTGGGCGTCGGGCGGTACCTTATCCGAAGGGACCTGCAAGTCATCCACCCTGACCGCGGAGTTGCATCCGGCAAGCCACCTCACCCGCTTCCTTCGAGGGGACTGATTCGAGCTTACCGCGCTTTCGTTCTTCGTCTACGACTCGGATGTCGTCGCTTCACAGAACAAAGACACAGGCTTGACATCGCTAGTTCACACATCTGGCCACACTCCCCTGCAATAGAGACACTCGCGTATGCACTGTGTGGCTGCCCGCACCATTCACAGTCTCGATCAGCGCTTAGAGCATCGTTTGCGAGATATGGGCTGCGTTCATGCACCTCTTCAAATATGTTGTTTCCGGAATGTTAGCCGACAGACTGCGAATAAGCGTTCCGTGCCCTGTAGGACCGTTTAAAGGACATGGAAGTCACGGTACTCACGGATCCTGCCAGTGCTGCCCATGCTGCACTACTTGTAAACCATCATCCTTCTTCTCCATTTCTATTCTATTTTCTGTCTATCCTCTTTCCTGTCTTTCCCCCTCCTAGACGGAGTCTTGATTGAGGTGCCCTCAACCGGACAGGCTGTTATTGGCTGAGTTGACTTTGCATTCTCCACCAATAAAACAACGCACTCTCTCTCAAATGGAGGATCAGCCAGATTTCCAAGAGAGAGATAACATTATTAACAAAAGGTTCTCCTAGCCGGGGCTCCGCGTATGGAGCTGTGGGTCAACTCTGCCCGTTCCGTCAGCTGTCACTGGCCTTGAGTGCTTGAGTCGGCCAGCCACTCCTCCCATTTGGCGAAGTGGCGTGACGTATGGGCGGCATATTGACTGCAAGTGCAAGTGCAAAGTGTGTGGTATATTCGTAGGTATTGCCTGCAATGTGGGTATTTTGGGATCCTTCCCTCTATTTTTCAGAATTTGTGTATCATGTAAGGAGTGGAAAGGGGCCGGGTCTGTATTTGTCAAAGTACAGCTGAGTTCTGTTGCGTTAGCCTGTTGTGAGGTGCCGGAAACAGCTGTCTGGAGAGGCGTGCCTCCCGTAGTGCTTCTCTTGGGCCAATATAGAGGCTGCGTGAGATGGGCAGTGTTCTCGGATTACCATACCCCGGTGCCTGTGTGTTGAGCTCGCGTGCGAGTGCATTAGCGCGCTCATTTCAAGGGATGCACTCATGCCCAAACAGACAGACAGATCGAAGTTTTCTCGCTTGGGTAGCCCACGAAAGACTATTTTCCGGGAAAAAGAGTCGTCGCCTTCGACTACACTAATTTGGGTGTGGTGGTTTTACTGTGCGGTCGCTGTATTGGTCTCTTGTGTCTGGTCGGCACTATTTTCTTACCTATGACGTGTTTCAGCAAGCGTCTCATTTCTCACTTCTTTTATCTTTCTACACATATTAGGCTGTTTCTAAAATCCTACCACAATATTTTAATGCAAATCCGGTATCTAATTCACGGAATAATTGATTCCGAAAGGCAAGCAACAAATAAACTTTCTTTCCGTTGCATCGCTGCTGCTCGTGTCGAAGCACGGCCAACATCGGCCATGGAGCGTGCTGGTCCTTCTGGAGCAGATCTTTTCAAAAGCACGTTGCTTTCCCAATTCCAGTGTGTTTGCCCGTCAAAGCTCCCGCTCATTAATGTATAACCTGTGCCTAGTTGGTACATTTTTGCCGAACGCCATCTAGTGCGTATCGTAATTCAGATATCTATCTAAATTGCGCGGCCCCGGGAGCACAAATGGCCTATTTACGTGGTGGGTCGTTGATGTTCGGCGCGGGTGCACGGCTCCAGAGCGACGCTGTCGCCGGGCGCAGCGACCATGATTGAACAAGCCAGGAGCCGGCCAGTCATTAGAGAGACGAGAGGAGGCGTACGCGTGCAGCGAGCGACGTTTCCCAAATGCACTCAAATCCGGATTTAAACTCCGACTGACCTAAACTGTTTGTTTCAACGGGACAAATTTTAACTAAAATTTTTCTTATATGCGTTTTTGCTCTCAAGGTGTAAGTCTAATTCTTTCCAATCCCTATGTATATTTTAATGGAGGCGTTGTGAATGGTGTCTCGTGCTTTTTCAGAAGCACGAGAAATGCGGAGCACCTCAACTTCACCACCCAGTAATGGGCACATGAAAGTTTGCCAATGCTTTGGGAAGCACGTATGAACAGATTTAAGCTGTGAATTCAGGGTACAAAATATCACCCCTAGTTATTAATAATGTCAGTTCACCCTGTATGCAGGGACAGAGGCGTCCCTTCTGGTTCAGCACAGCAAATTATTGCCTTGAGGCGAAATGGCTCGAAAGTGAAGGCGCCGATATTTCTCGCATAACGCAAATAAAATTGGTTCTGTCATAAATTTTAACCTACCATCGCAGCTTTCGTCAGTGCGTGCGCGGTGGGCACGATGGAGTTACTGAGAAAATGACACAGTGTGAGAAGCCATTAATGTTGTGGAATAACAATAGAAGATTCTGTTATGTGGAGTAAGTATTTTCAGCGAATCTATTATCTTCTACTCCGAATCCGGCATTATGACTGCGAAGGACAGGTACACAGCTTTTGCTCAAAAGTCTCCAGTTTACATAAAAAAAGACGATTCTGAGACCGATGCACTTTTTCTAGTTAGGAAAGTACAAGCGATAATGTCCATCTGAACCCGCGCTCAGTGACCGGTTGAACGACACAGGGCTCAAGACGTTCGCACCGCAAAGAGCGTCATGGCCTATTAGTGACTGCTGCGCCGCTCGGCAAAATGAGCAGGCGCAATCAAACGGCGAACGTCAGCTTTGAAAACAACTGCCAAATCCCACGCGTACGATGTAATCGACACGAAGCTCTGAGCTTTAATCCCACTTCAAGCGCGTTTAAATTCAATTACCCACACTTCAATTTAAATGCTTTCGCATTAGGTACACTTAATATGGGCATAGATGTCCTCGGATTTCTTTTTTTAAAACCAAGCCTTAAGTGCTGTATTGCGCAAACAACCGTTGTTGTTGCTGTTGTTGTCCGGTACAAAATATGGCCGTCACTGCGCATGGTAAAAAAACATTGCGGTCCTCATGAAATTTAAACCCGTTTAGCCATAGTGGGAGTCCAGTGCGTTATCACTGTTGTGTCAGCGCTCATTTGCCGCCGTGGAGCCAAAGTTAGAATACTGAGTGCCGCGTGAGACGCGAACGGGATGTCACTTGAGTAGAACAGCACGTGGACACAGAACTGTGATTCTGGAGAAGCCGTGCCATTTGTTACCAGTGTGCTTTGTCAAGAGGCTACGAAACGAAAACGAGAAAGAAATGTAGGTACGATGTAGCACTACAGGATCCAGTCGACATTATTCGCGCCAGAAGACGAAAGTAAACTAAATTAAAAAAAATCCCACCTCCCCTAGCGGGAACCCCTGTGTAGATGCGACGCATAGGGGGTTCACGTTGCAGCGTTGGACAGCGGAGGAACGGCGCTGGAACGATGGAGCGGAGCGGCGCAGGCACCGCGTTTTACAGCGCGCATAACGGTGAGGGGACGCGCCAGCGCCAGTGCGTCTGCCGCGGCTATGACGCAACACAATCCAACACAATCCACTTTAATCCAATCCAATCCAAATCCGATCCGATCCAATCCAATCCAATCCAATCCAATCCAAGCCAAGCCAATCCAAGCGAATGCAATCGAATCCAATCCAATGCCCCTCGCGAGAGAGTGTTCGCTATCGGAGAGGAGAGGGGGTGAGCGGCGGATAGCGCAGCTGGCGCGGCGAGGAGAGGAAAGGTGTACGCTGACGACGACGCCGGATGCAGGGACAAGGCGAGTGAATGAGATGCCTTCGCATCTAAAAGGAGAGACGCAGATGCGATGTAGCAATAAGGAAATGGGTGATACGTACCGCCACATGTTCGCATTCTCATCACGTAAGGACACTCAAGTGCTTCGAGGAATTTCATTTTTAAGCCTGGCGGCTTCTGTGCAACGCTAGCCACCGCCGGCACCAGAAGAGAAGTGACGCAACTGGCTAGGTATTGCCTAAGCAAGAAGCATATCTCACCTGCAGCAGGTGCGCCATCACTCAACAAGCGTGGCCACGTGGCAATATATTGAGTAAATACCGCTCGATCAGCACCCTGAAACTGCTTGCCAAAACCCACGCGTAAAGGAACACTCTGACGTATAAAAACAAATATCGAATTAACCCTACAGCAGACGGCGGACAACTCGTGTACTGATAATTGAGGAGACAGCACGGGCAGTCAAGAATGCACTGCGTACGGATGAAAGAACCCTGTGCACCACGTGTTCTCGTTTTCTTTTTTTTTCTGGAGTTTAATTTGTCCTTCATATATTTATCTACATAGATTCTGATGAGCGTCGTTCTGGGCTATGGATAAACATTTTTTCGATGTAACGCACTGAAAAACTTCTCTAACATTAAATACCACGTCCATGCGGATATGCGTTTTACATCACCACGACCTGTTACGCAGTAAAATGCGTTTACACTTTTGAAATACACAGCTCCATTGTAAATGAACAAAGAATGTCCACCTGACTTCTATGCAAGCAAACTAACATCGTGGCTGAAATATTTTTATATCAGAGGCGTAGAAAACGTTTTTAATTGGCGCACGGGCCGTTCTACACTTCGTAAGGCGTATTTGACCCCCTTTCTAGGGAAACAAGTATAACTTGATAAAATTACCAGATAACGTTCACATATTTTTTACTTAATCATTGGAGGTGGAGCTGTAAATTGTAGAATTTGAAGCTAATTTCAGGCTGGCTTACTTCAAAGAGGTTCAGAAAGGTGCAAATGATACGAACGAAGCATACATCTATCTTCTAAGAGCGCAGTTTCCGAACAAAACAGTTGTTGATTTGCGGGTGATGTCATTGAAGATAGGGAGGAATTTGCGGCTGGCATAAACTGCTGCTGTCGTGACACCTTGAAATAGGCTAATTTGATAAAATCTTGCAAAACAATTTGTCCCTGTATCTGCTAACTTCTTTGCAAATCTCTACAAAAGACGATAGTCGTCTGGCGTCCCAGTCATATAAATGTGTCTCCTCCTTTCCCACTCTCTTCTCATGCTGTCCGTTACCCGTCTCGCTCCTCGCACGATAAACGGGCTAGCGATTTGCTCAAGTCAGTTTAAATTTACTGCTTTCCACTACTCCATGCCGGGTGTCTCGATGCCAGCTTAGCCGTACGGCGAAGACGGGCGTGAATTGAGGCAACATACTTACTCCACGTGAGTCCCAAACTATCTGGTGGAACCTTTCGTTACTGGTGCCTTTGAAATCTTAAAATGCCCTATGCGAAACCCTGGGCGACCGCTTTTCTATTCATCTGGACATATCTTTCATTAAATCAACCATCTCTGTAATTTAATTAAAGAAAACATGCTAACATAATTTATGTATGGATGTCTTACCCCAGAATACCGCAATATTTTTTTTTGACAAGCATAATCATTGCCACCTGAATCAGACGTTTACATTTGGCTGTTGGTGTATAAACCTATTTTACAGCATCTGTATCACTTTGGCGGAGTGGCTGAATCGAGGGACAGAGAGACAGGCAGACAGAGAGACAAACAGACCTAGAGACAGACGAAAATTTTGCGTTCAAGTAGACGAAGAAAGGCTATCGTCGTTAAAAGTTGCAACTGTTTTCATCGAGACGGACCTTTGGACGCTTTGATGAAGAAAGACAAGGACGCCGACTACACGTTAGTTGAGTTTCAAAGGAAATTAACGTTTCGGCTTCCACTCGGAAGCCTTAGTAAAATGTTGAAGGAAAATAGTCGTTTTATGTACGTTTCCCAACGCTGCGCAAGCAGCTTGCGTAGTTTGGCGGCACGATTCCACCGTTCCCATTAGGCGTGAGTTCTGTCGTCTGTATGTTGAGTGAATCCAGTAACAGGCGTGAGGTGGCATTCCTTTCTTTTGCGAGGACGCGTGCAGCAGACCAGTTGATTGTGTGCGATGTGGTATCGCAGTGCTCGCAAGGGCGCTTGTCGACACGTGGTTCTTGTTTACATCATTTCGATATTGCTGCAAAGTTTCCTGACTCACCAATATACACGTAATGGCAATCTGCACAAGGAATGACGTACACAACTTCTGGATACCTCCCTTTTTGTCCTTTGCATTCCCAAGTTCATGCCTTAGTTGGCGAGGTGGCACATGCGCAGTTTGCATGGTGTACGAGCGGAGTATGCGTGGCAGTGCCTGGCTGATGCCAGGCACGTGCAGTCATGGACAATTCAAATACGAATCGCGGAGCGCACGCAGAAGATACCGGTGCCGTCACCTGGCAGTGGCCGTGGAAAACGCACTGTCATGCGCAGTGAAGATATCAGGTGCGGGAGGGTGTGGCAAACTGAGATATGTCGTCCTCTCCTCGCCGGCATGCTTGCCTTGTCGCCATGCCGCAAGAGCGCAGTAAGAACTGCAAGAGTACTCCCGCCGCTGCAGCTGAAGGTGTTGGTCATGCTGAGAGCACACAGACTCCTAATATTCACAAAAATTAAGAAGATAGGCAGGTCCAACCATTCTATAAGCCAGTTGCTCTTGCACAATGATTCTGGCGGCCCGATGTTTTCGTTTCTTTTTTTTTTTTAGACGGCACCTCAGTGCTTGTACATATCTACGGGGCAGGAAGCACTGATCATGGTTTGGTCGTGACTCAGGTGTCCAATGCTAGTTTCTCAAGTTACTGCATTACACATGCAAAGCCATGTCGGCAAAGTGACGCCGGCACACACGGGGAGCAGGCGCACGTGTGAGCCGAACACACAGGGGCCGCAGAGACTATCTGGCGCCTCATGGCGCTCTTGCGGCGTAGCGATAAGGCAAGTATACGAGCGAGCAGAAGGCAACATATCGCAGTGGGGCACGCAGCCTCGCTCCCGACATCTCAACTGCGCATGTCCGCGCGTTTTCCCCATCCACTGCCAGGTGACGGCACCAGTATCTTTGGCCGTGCGCTCCGCGGCTCGTATTTGAATTGTCCATGACTGTACGGAATTGCCTCGCGCTTTTGAATTTCGACGCCGACAACACGCGCAGGGCGAGTGCGCTGCCGCTGAACATAGTTGATCAAGGCCACAGGGTAGCCGCAAGATGAAAGCTCGAAGCGTACTGGCGTATTTTCCGCCACCCGGTCCACTGGCTTGCTGCAGACCCTGTCAGCTCTTCAAAGAAGGCAGGCGACCACAGGCTCTCCGGCTTCCTGCAACGCGTCGTCTCCCCACTCGTCGGAAGCTGCCCAGCCCATCTCCGCAACAATGAGGACTTCATTGAAAAGGTTCAAAACCTTCAGCTCGATGTCTCCGATAAAATGGTGTTGTTTGACGTAGCATCATTGTTGACGAGCGTTCCCAGTGATTTGGCTATGCACGTTTGCACTTCCGTACTGAGTACTGACCCCAGGTTACCGGAGAGAAGCCCCATCTGGCCACACTACCTTGGGCGGCTGCTGAATTTTTGTTTGCCTAACACGTACTTCACATTCAACGATAGATTATTCAAGCAAGCTCATGGAGTGGCGATGGGTGCATCTATTTCCGTGACAGTTGCCAGCCTTGCGATGGAGGCACTCGAGGAGCGTGCCCCGACCCTTTTACACCGAAACCGAGGACGTTCCTGCGCTACGTCGATGACTGCTTCTGTGTGCTACCAAAAGACTGGTTACAGCCTTTCACAGCTCACCTCAGTGGAATGAAATCGGTCATCCAATTCACGACTGAAGAAGAGGCCGACGGGCGTCTGGCATTTCTAGACGTCCTGGTGAGCGTGATGGTGTGGCGGTGTCCTTTACGGTGTTCAGAAGAAAGACTCACAACGGCCGGTACCTAAGCATTATTTTGTGCATCCGGCAGCACAGGAGTGATCTGCAGCCACCTCCCTTCTACTCAGAGCTTACAGGATCTGCAGCAATCCAGAGGACCTGGTCGCTCACAATACGCCAGTACGCTGCGATCTTTCTTCGTGCGGTTACCCTGAGGCCTTGATCAACTCTCTTCAGCGGCAGCGCACTCGCACTGCGCTTGTTGTCCACGTCGTACTTCAAAAGCGCGTGGCAATTCTGTACGTGCCCGGCATCAGCGAGGAACTGCCACGCATACTCCGCTCGTACCCCGTGCAAACTGCACATGTGCCGTCTCGCAAACTAAGGCATGAACTTGGGAATGTAAAGGACAAAAAGAGAGGTATCCAGAAGTTGTGTACGTCATTCCTTGTGCAGATTGCCATTACGTGTATATTGGTGAGTCAGGAAACTTTGCGAAGAGTCTGCAGCAACATCGGAATGATGTAAACAAGAGCCACGTGTCGGCAAGCGCCCTTGCGAGCACTGCGATACCACATCCCAAACAATCAACTGGTCTGCTGCACGCGTCCTCGCAAAAGAAAGAAATGCTACCTCACGCCTGTCACTGGGATCACTTCACATACATACGACGGAACACACGCTGAATCGAAACGGTCGAATCGTGCCGCCAAACTGCAAAAGTTGCTTGCGCAGCGTTGTGAAACATACATAAGGCGACTATATCCCTTCAAGATTTTACTGTGATTAAGGCTTTCGCGTGGAATCCCAAACGGTAATTTCCTTTTAAACGCAACTAACTTGTGGTCGGCGCCCTTGTCTTTCTTCATAAAAATGCATGCCGACCAGACTGACTTCCGTCACATCCTTGACTTCAAGTATCTTTAAACGCTGCTTGCACTCGCTGCTCCTCCGAGTGGTTATTTGTTGGCAACACTGAATTTAGTTCAAAATTATTTGATCCCTTTTGCAACTGAGATATTTTACTTCCTCGTCTAGCCCGCTCCCTTTGGCAATGACTGCTTTTAGTGGTGAAGCCCCTAAAGGGCTTGGGCTGTTGCCATCTTCTGTCGTCCTCCTAATCGTCGTTTCATGTAGTCACGGTGCAAAAGCACCGAAAACTCGTTTACGCCTCGCGCTGCAGAGCTTCGTGCTTCAAAGAGAAGTCACTTTTACAGCAGAGCTGTATACTTCGACCCAAACTGTTTCATCTTCGTTCGAAAAAACGCCGAGGCGTCAAGAATACACTTATACACTGCATGCTTCGCCCCTCCCCAGGTTTCACGTTAGTGGAGATGCCCGGGATTTTCAAACTTCAAGAATCACCCACAAACAAGCGTGCTGAAAGAATTATGTTCCTTCACCTCGGCCCCTAGTGTTCAGGTTACGTTCCGTCTTTAGCCCTCCCCAAACAGATGTTGTTTCAGTCGCATTCCATAGACAGTGTGTCTAAGCAAGGTTACATACTCCATCTTTTTTAACCTCATCAAAATTACACCGGCAACGTGGGCGCACTTTGTCTTTGCTATTCCGCAGTGAGAGCGGCACTCTAATGGAGTGCTAGTCCCATGGTTCAGCCTCACCACGTAGCATCTATAGCGACGAATACATGCCGCCAAGAAAGCAAGTTCGGCGAGTAGGACTAACGTGTGTTCCATTTGACATGAAAACATTCTTTTCGCTGCGGCACAGGGCCATGTAGAACGCCATACTTGCGTTACGTGATGGCACAGCGCGGATAAAACTTTTGAGCCAGATCCACAGCTTTACCCCGTCGCTTACTGGAGTATTATTGTTGGCTGTAAAGACTATCTAATAAACTGCATTCCGCTGAACCACAAAGTTGTCTTAGACTGTACGAACAGGCAGCTATTTTGTTTCGTCAACTTTTTTGTTCCGAAAGGCGTTGAATTTAGCCAATATATTGACAGAGTGAAAGTAGCCTATTGGTTATTGGTTACACTGACAATCCTATAGCTAAGCAACGTTTTGTATATATATATATACATATTTTTACTAGTAGCTTCGAATTCTTACAACATAGTTGCATTCTGACAAAGGAGAGCGCTACACGCAGTCCGAGAAGATTAGGCTTAGACAACGGCCAACGTTTTGGCTTAAGATGGGTTAACTTCCGCTAACAGAACTTCTCTACCTCAAAGCACTGCAAGGCTAACGAGGCTACGGTGGAATGGATCAACACGCCGACATTGATCACGAGGTTGTGGCACGCGCGAACTTTTCACATCGAGCTATTCTTTTCTTCCTACGCACATGGCGCGTTTTACAGCATAGCCGTCTATGGCTGGGATCCAGGAGATCGTCTCCGGCAACAGAGCGATGTAGACTGGAATCGCTAGCGAGCGTACCGCCACGTTGTGGTGCCCACTCAAATCCCCGGGATCGTAAAACTGTGCGCCACACCCCCGGCGCATGAACAAAAAGATGATATAAAATTAAAAAGGTCCTAGGGCCTTCATATTTTAGTAAAAGAAGCCTTATATTTCCTTTAAACAAATTGGCTGGCGATTACGATACTCCTTAATGCAATATTTGGGCGCAGCTGTTCGGGCAGCTCGTTTAGCAGCAGCGGCAGACGACGCCGTTCCACCAGAGTTGCCGCTCATTGCTCAATAAGAACTGGCTGAGAGCGCATGTGCATGTTCCACAACAGCAGCTGCAGATGCGCACGACCGGTTGCGTCACTCGCAGTTCAGCACTCACTCCTGATGGCGGCAGTGCGCTTGGGCCGCACTCACTTATGGGATCTCTCGACGGTGAGCCTCTGCGGTGGCGGCGCGAAGTTAGTCTCAGGAGGGGATCGCGAACTGCGCCTTAGGCCGGGTGCAGACTGTTGTCGCAACTTTCGTAATATAATTAAATAATGACGTCATTTGACGTCTGAGCCAACCGAACTGCGTGAAACAGCGGTTTTTTTTACGTCCATAGCGCACGATACGGCTGTTACGTCGGTAGTACTTCAGTTTCGCAGCTTCCCATACGCGCCCGCCCTGTGTTCGGCGTGGCCGGAACGGTCGTCGCCGGAACTAACGGCGCTGCCGTCGACTCTTGCTTCATAGCTCGCGCGTAGTCTGCTAGGATGGGAAATCGCCGACGTACCCCAGTGCGTGCGGAGTGCATCTGATAGCTCCCGCCCTTCTCAGGTCGCACAACCCAAGACGCTCCTTTGTATTTATCAAATGGGTGTCCATGTGGAAGCGTTAGATCGCAAACAGACAAAGTACAGAAAAGAGTGCACAAGACGGGCGCTGACTCGCAACTGTCTCATTAGTTTTTATTGTTTTTCTTGCGTCCTAGAGGTCGTTCGTGACTAAAATGACCGCTTAACGGGCGTTCACCGTCGAAACATAACTTACAAAATTTGCAAATGCGTGCGTCTAATGTGCGTTTGCGTTGTGGTTAATGTGAGCGCTTTTTTCGCATGATCTAACAGGATTACGAGGCGAGATAAGACTCGGGAACCAAATATTCACAAAACCGAGTGTATGATTATGTGGGGTGGGGCGTCGTATACGCTCGCTTCTCCCACACATTGTTTTACTTTCTTTTCGATGCATTAGGTGGCAGGCTGGCTGACGCACTTTCGTACGGATTTCCACCTTCCTTCCCAGAATCGAGCGCCACGCAGTGCAACATTGTTACATGTATTTGTAGCTGAACCCTCGCTATTTCAGTGCCATCACCCAAAAATCACGTTGAAGCTTATAAGCTTTTACTGAGTACGCTTCTTATCAAGTGAATAAAACAAAACAGATCCACGGCAGGAATATTGATCATTGAGTATGAAGCACTAGTCCAACAAGCTAGCTTAAAGTAGCTTTGCCTTTTTCCTTGCTTGCTGTACTTGCTGAGTGAACAGCATTTCACTTTTTTTCTTCATTGAAAAGAAGTGCATTCGCATGACAACATAAAACTTAATTACCATGGCACTAACTTCCTGGCAGTGCTCATCACATCCCAAAGCAGGTAGAGAAGCCTTTTACAACTCATCTATCACTTTCCAGAAAAGGTCACCAAACACAGGAGACTTGTTCAGTGTTTGGGAAGCAGTTTTCTCCATCTTCTTTACTACCGTGTTAAGCCTCAATGGCGGTTCTCGAAGACACCCTGCCTTGTATGAGCGAAGTTCAGTCAGATGCCTCTGAGGCAAGCCAGAGGGATGCGAACTGGGTTGCTCGGGGGAAGCTGTCAGTATTGGCGGTGAGCTGGACCACGGGCGGCGAAGCGCGCCTTCGTGGCGTCAGCTTAGGGATTCTCGCATGTGTCATCTGCTTCACTTGGGCTCGCTCTCCTAGCTATTTGGTTGCGCTCAGTTGACGTCTGATGCTTGTGCGTACCACATTTTACGAGTGCGTAACTTTTTATCATACGAATAGACTTAAAATCCCATAAACTAGCTCAGGGCGTGAGTTTAAGTATACTTTTGGATACCGCTACGGAAGAAACATTGTCGGCGTCGCCCCATTCCTTGCGAAGCCGGTCCTGTGCGGAGCCCGAAGAGTCGGAGCTAGGCGTCAGCTTCTGTATTGAGCAATCTTTCTAACAAAGAAAACAGCCAGGTGTTAGTAACCGACAACAACAAAAATACAAGACCAAAACAAATTCCAGGCTACCCGCCGCAGTGGCTCAGTGGCTAAAGCGCCCCCCCCCCCTCCCCCCCCCCTCCCCCCCCGGCCTTGATTGAAAGAGCGAAAGCAGATTTTGGGAGTGACCCGCGGCGGTGGCTCAGTGACTACGGCATGGCGCTGCTGAGCACGAGGTCACGGGTTCGATTCCCGGCCGCGGCGGCCGCTTTTCTGATGGAGGCGAAAAGCAGAAACGCCCGTGTGTACGAGATTTCGGCGCACGTTAAAGATCCCCAGGTGGTCAAAATTAATCCGGAGCCCTCCACTACGGCGCGCCTCATCACCTGCGGTGCGTCGGCGCGTTAAACCCCACAATCAAATCAATCAGTCAAATTCTAGGCCTTTGGGGCTGTCGGCTTTGGCAGAAGGCATTGCGATTCCCGGTAATCATATGTAAGGTAGAACAGTTTTTGCAACCTTGCCGAATGCTCGAAAGTGTTGCATCACATCACTTTACATTGTCATGGCATGAAAGTATGCCGACATGCGCTATGGCACGCAAAAAATGTAAATTGAGTTCTAAATAACCTTCTGTAAGTACAGGCGCGTGCTGGCTTTATACCAGGTTTCCAACCAGTATGGAGGTTTATTGATCACAACAAGTCACGTCTACAGTAAAGATACAGTAACACTATTGTTCAGACCTGGGGGGGGGGGGGCTATTTTTGTACATTTCCCGCAGCCATATCTTCCCAATATTCAGATATGCGTTATAGGGAAACTGCACTCAAGATGATGTGGAAGAGGAGGAGAGGGAGGAGGGGGAAACTTTATTTAACTTAGTGGGCTGGGTCATCAGTCCAGGACAAGACAGTAAGAGTAAATCTCTTCAATCCATCGGACGTCATCCCGAGTAGACCAAGATTTATTTTTTACACCTGGAAGTGTTGGAAAACGATAAAGAGCTGCTAGGAAATATTCATCGGTTTCGATTCTTGTAATATATATGCACGTATGCTATTTATTGTGTTTGTTAGGGTGTATATCAAGCCTTCAACACCGTAATCATGTCAATTGGTCGGGTTGAGAGTCAGTTCGTTATGGTAACGATGGTTACGAGAGAAATTCGGAGCACAAAAGCTGCCTTTGAGTACTCTGGACAACGTAGCCTGGGGCGCGATCGCGGTGGCGTAGCACAAACCTTCACTTTGTATTTGCATGTGAATAGGCAACACACGCTGCGGATATGCATCTTCTTGCACGCATTCATAACGAAAGCCAATTTGTGAAAAAGGGAATGTATGCCATACAGCCTTAAGAAAATATACGCACAATCTTCGTGAGCCTACCAAACATTCCCGAACATACTAATGAGACATTTGTGATGGTGCAGAAAAACTAATGCGTTGGGAACACTTCATAAGAATATCTCAAAAACAATTCAGGGAAGCCTATGCATTTCGGATACTTATCGAGGAGCTCTCAGCGCTGAACCCCGCGAATAAGCAAGGAAGGACGAGTTATAAACGATCTTCTGACCGAGGCTCTCAAGAAGGTTGTTCTCTCTCTCTCTTCAAGTGTTGCAAACTTGGGGGGGATACAGACTGAAGCTATTCAGATGTGTCAGAAGCTGGAAAAAATAACTTCAGTACTAGAAACAAGCTTTTTGATGCCCTAAAGCATCAAAGCGGGCGATTTCTAGCGCGGGCACTGCTGCCCCTCACAAGCGGAGTGTAGCAGACGACAGCGGCGCGAGTCCGGCTATGGAGCAAGATTCGACCGCAGCGCTACTAGTTCACGCGACCGCCGTTCCGGCCGCCTTTCAAGCGGAGCTGCGAAACTGAAGTAGTCTAAGAACGTTTGGTCTGAACATAGCATTGAGAGAACGCACATCATTGGGTGCGTTCCAATTTACATTTTATACGGCTTCGTTGCCGTCTTCGCGGACAGTCCACCATGTTAAGCGCCCTTCCAATTAGAACGAAGCAGTCAACGAAGACTGCTTCGAAGAGACAGCATGGATGGAAGTCAGCAACGATGCAGGCTGCCTTCCACCTGACGTTCAGGAATGGTGGACGAGCCCTACTGCGCATGCGTCAACTAGACATCAAAAAACAAAGAAAGCGACTTTTTTTTTTTGCCGGATGTGACGTCATGGTTTAAAAAAAAATGGCAGCTGTTGTACGGTTATCTTGCTGCGATCTTCTCGCCGTGATTTTTGTCTGCCGTTGCAGCGGTGCATAGGTGTTCGGCTTGCGATTGTGATAAGGGCGCTCTCGAAGAACTTCTGGAGAGCACTCACGGTGGTGTGCAGCGTGTGATTGAGACGCTGAGTGTGTGCGGCCGCCTTATTTGCGCGTAGTGCGTTACGACGGTGAACACGGGCGTTCTGCATCAGTTGTGCCGCCTCGATTTGCGAGAGTGATGAGTGCGCTCGCGACAAGCTTCTGCGCTGCATTTCATTAGAGCACCGTGTTGAGGCCGCTGAGCGTTTCGTCTCCGACGTGCCAGTGCGCGTATGCCTTCAACATCAAACGGCGGTGCTATCATGGCCAGCCGCGAACGATCGTTCGCACGAAACTCTTGTCGCTCACCACACGGTCATTGACTAAGAAATATCAAGACAAGACTATTGCGACCGGCCAGCCACGAACGATCGTTCGCACGAAACTTTTGTCGCTCACCACACGGTCGTTGACTAAGAAATAACAAGACCAGACTATTGCGACCTACAAAGGTGATTCCTGCGCGTCGCTTTGGTTCGTTGAACCCCGTGTCTTGTAATCGCTGCGTGCTGTCATAAGCTCCTGGACATTATATTCAGGAGGTCATGGTCCTGCTGCATATTCTTGTTAAATCATTGCAGAGGACTCTTGGCGCGCAGAAATGGAAAAGTTTGTAATTATCCACGTTAGTTTCGTTGGTCTCCAGAAGGTTGCTTTCCTAACGAGCGTATTGATGCGTATATCGCGGTATGGAAGCTGTACAAATGTGTTGACGGATGTGGACGGGCACACTTTGTAGCTGTTCTTGGGGCGCTGGATATACGAGGAGTTCAAGGGTGTCTCGCTTGGTAGGTGGTTGAGGTGGGAGGTTTCGGAGTGATGGTAAGCTTCGTGCAGTTTATCTAAGGTATTATATACTTCCAGTTAGACCAACTTGCACGTGGGTGTCGAGAGGGCACTGTTCGATCTGTGAAAATATTTATTTCGCCCACCACCATATTTGGTGCCCGTTTGTGCTTCTGCGATCAGCCTTCGTCGTGTTCTGCTTGATTGTACACTGTGACTAAGTTTGATAACCGTAGCGGGACCCCGCACGACAAGCGGCAGTGGGCCAAATTAACATTCTCAAATGCTATTTCCATAACACTGTTGGACACGAATTCTTGTAACTTTGTTCCTCCTGTGGCTACACAGGCCGTCACCATGATGCACAGCATATACTGAAAGTCACATAGTTTGTTGTTCCTATTTCAATGTATCTTGATGGTACATAGGGCACACAAGGACCTAACAGGCGGTGGTGGGAGCATGCCGCATTGGTGACGACTTGAACAGAAACTGATTTGGTGCTCCACTCCAAGACTCAATGCACGCCAGGTGGCTGCATGCCAGAATTTGATACGACGAGAGTGCTGAAGTTATATGGCACAAAACAGGAACGAGAAATCTTTGAGGCCTATGTGATAAAGGTGGGAGACAGATGCACTATAGAATACTGAATAATTAGTGTGAAGTGTGCAGCAGCTGTAATTGCTTTTTACATGTGGTGTTAAAGCAGTGTCACATGAGGGTTTTGTTTACTTTGTAATCACTCTCAGAGGGAAATGAAGCTTCGTTGATGAAGCTCATTTCTGTCTCTATCCTTTCCTTGAGTCATGCCTGACATTTGACCAAAATTTCCAAGATGAAGTCTCAACTAGTCTGCGGAGCCACCTTCATTCAATTCACTGTTTTGATGCATATTTAAGCACAAAACCCTGGGACGTCTGCCATTAATCACTCGTAAGAAACCCTTGATGCCCGCCACACTCACCACTACCACTTCCACAACTTTGCAAAAAACATGCAAGCACAGCCATGACAGATTCCACCGTGCTTCCCAGTAAGCATGTCCCTTTATCAAGAAGGATGCATCACACCTCAAATACACTACAACGCATACAAAAGCTAGTGATCATCTACCTCATCCGGACATCATGCCTTTCTACGAGGGAATGAGGCGGCACGCACTGCTGCCCTCAAATTTACTAGCCACGGATTCGTAGAAAGCAGAAAAGACCTGCCAGATTCCCTCACCAACCAAAGCCGTTTTACAGATGCCTACAAACCCACACATACTACAACACAACATAGTACCCAACACATGCCCCTATGAATGCCCACCCTGTAAAGGAAGGAAGGAGAGAGAGAGAGAGAACAAACACTTATTTCTAAGTCCAGGTCCTAATTTGAAAGTTCAATTCACCGGATCCGTGTAGTACTCCTGAATGCCTGGTCCTAATTTGAAAGTTCACTTCATCGAATCCACGTAGTACTCCTGAATGCCTGTGCGGATCCAGTGCACGTGTTTGTAGAGAGCTTCCTGGGCAGCCTGGATGTTCACTGTCAGCGGGGGAGACAGCCAGAGCTCCCAGGAAGTGATGAAAGTGAGGGATTGGGTAAGAGATGGTGGGGTGAAGTCCCAATTAGAATGAGGGATGGATAGGTAGGAAGAACACCTGGGGCAGGAAGGATGGCCAGGGCGCCGATAGATGCGGTGAAAAATGTGATGGGAGGGGAGTGAAGAGGTTTGAGCTTGTCGAATGAGGCACGCAGCCTCACGAGCTAGACGGGAACTGGGGGGTGGGTGCAGGGTGCGTGATAGGCGTTGGGCGTGGAATTGGTAACGGCGGGAAGCGCGGTGTTGAGTACGAACCGTCGGCGGGTGGTACAAGGTTGGCCAAAACATGGGCGAACCCGGGAAAGGTACTCGGGTGAGCGCGTCTGCTAAGGCGTTTCCGCACATGCCAGCGTGGCCAGGAACCCAAACCAGTGTGAAGCGTGGCCGAGGATTCGATGCAAGTATCAGAGTGACGAAATCAGTGGTTTGTGGGTGGGTCTTATGGTTAGCGAAATTACGAAGGGTTGACTGACAGTCAGAGAAGATATATACTGGCGTGGTAGTACGAACATTAAGAGTAGCATGCTCTATTGCAAGGGCAATGGTGTATTTTTCGAGGGAGGTCGAATCCGGTGGAGGAAGAAAGGAAAGCATAGCAGTGTTTAAAGAAGGAAGTAGGAGAAATGAAGCCATGCCCATTGAGTTTGAGGGTATGTAGGAGATAGTAAAGGGAAGACAGAGCGGTTAAGCATCCAATCAACTGCACCCAATGCTTATCAGTGATTTCAAATAAATGCGTCAAACTTGCATGAAACACCTTACTGCATTTTTAACTCTCGTTCATGAAATTATTTGTGTAAATTATACACTTATACTGAAGTGACCAGGCAGTATATTTGAAGGTGTGTGAACATTCGCAACTTAGAATACTGTGCGAGTACTTTTTGATATTCGATTTGCAGCTCTGTTTCAAATGTTTGAAATTTACTAATAGTAGAGGAACGAATGTTTGCTCTATCTGAAGACGTGCAAACTTTCAAGCTTCACTACATGGTAAGACCTTGCGGGTTGGTTTTTCTGCATGACACCGAAGCCGTGCCAAAAGCCTAATGCAGAAGCCTTGCACCAAGCAAGTGTTCGCTAACTGTGGTGTATGTTAGGTCAAGTGCAACACTATGAAAGCAAAATTTATAATCTAAAATAGGTTTCCTATAGATATAATAGCAGAAGTGAGAAATAAAACGTTATTGCTGGCTTGTTCGTGAGGTCCCACCAGCAACTGGCATGCCCAGCCTCCTTTCAATCATTGAGGAGAGTGGGGGGACTGCTGCGTATCATATTAAATATACCTAATATGCTTACTGTGTTCACAGTATTTTGAGGAACCCATATTTCTTTATCTCAATGTATGCAAAATTCTTGTTGCACTGGTTTGCATGTCTATGTTTTATTTTCTCTGTTACATTAAATTTTTTGTATGTCAAGCGCAAGTACCTGAACAGAGATGTGTCTAGTTCTGACTGCCTAAGCTGTCTTTTTTGGTGTAGTTATGTTTCATACACTCTAGAAACACCAAAACAAAGATAGTGTGGTTTGAAAATATTCAATTCGCAGCCAGCTTTTACTATTCGTATTCAAAAATAATTTATTGAATTCACAGCCACGTTTAACTTGTATTCAATTCACAGACGCAAAGTTGATAATCACACACCTCTAAATATATATACAAAAGGTAAGTTGTCATTTGTAGTGACAAAAAACACTCAGCTGCAGTGGCGTCGCTAAGGGGGGGCCGGGGGTGCCTGGGCCCCGGGTACCAGCCCCTCAGTAAAGGGGGGGGGAGCCACTTCATGCTGACGTCAATGCTGACGTCAAAAACTGGAAGACAACTGTAACGAGACCACAGCTTTGGCCTGTTCAATTTACATCCCCACCAGTCTATTCAAATTTGTTTCCTGGTACAATGGAAGAAAGCGAGGAGAGTTTTGGCATCCAGGAATGTCGCGGTAGTTGAGCATGGGTGCGGCTTGAGGAGTTAATTGGCTGCAGGGTGAGCGGAGGCGAACAAGGAACGGTTCCTGGAGAGGGGGTGTGTCGGTATACGACTGCGACGCATGGAGGGGTGTAGCGAGCGAGCTTGCTTTTCAATGGGATGACAGGGGCCTAACAAAGCCCTTCATCACGTCCAGGACCACTGTTAGGGTGGCGTACGAGATCAGTAGGGAAGAGGAGTGAAGGGGGAGGCATCCAACCCTATGAGACTTGGGTCATGTGTCCTCGGCGGTTATTTATGTGGCTTTTTTACGCTCACGAGATGTTGTGTACGGGTCATGGTGAATGTTTAGCATTTTCTGGAGTCTTCGCAGTGACGCGTCGGAGACCATGTACCCCGGTCCAGTTGTCATATTTTCAGAAGGAAACCAAGGTGAAAATGACCTGAAAAAAAAAAATATATATATATATGGGGAAGATTGTATCTTGAGGAAGCGGGGACTGATAATTAAAACGAAATGAAAGTAAGTGTGAAACATGCAATGAAGGTTGGCGCGGGGCAGCTAACTGTACAAATTAAGCCTGTGTTGGGAGGCGGGGCGCAAGTGGAAGAAGAGGGGTGGGAGCTCAGTTGTCCAACATTAGGCGAGACAAATGGGTTGTCGCGATTTCCCCTTGGTTGCACCAGATTCCTTTAGTGCTTGCACTAACCAACCAATTTGTGATTTATGCAATCACGAAGGATCTGATTTCGAGTGTTGATAGCTCATATTTTTTATGTCGTTGACTTTCTTTCATCGTGCCCAGTTACGCAGCCAGCACATGGAAATTGTACGAAGATGGCATTATATGGAAGGGGCGTATCCCATGCGGCCCCGTGTAATTAAACTAAAAGAACAACGGACGAGTAGCTTGTCAAACAAATTATGCAAGAAATAGAACAGTTATGTAGGCATTTATTTTATTTACCTAACTTTTAATCAGGTAAATCTACGTTTTTTTTATTTCATTCCCCTGTAAGTTAAGAGCAATATAAATGAGTATCTGCGTTGCGCACATAAATAAAGTGGATAGCCGTGTGTTCATCTTCTTTCCATTTTATCATGGTTTTCGTGTGGCCGTCCCAGTTCTAAGTGAAGAAATATTTGAGGCTGATGACCTAAATATTTTGCTCTGGTAGGTTCATCTTTCAAGGTGGAGGGTGAGAAAAAAAAGGACAGGACAACGAATTAAGTGCATAACAAAAAGATAAACACCAGGTACGTCACCCACTTTCCATCATTAGGCATTCAATCCGCTGAGTGCTCCTATCCCGGAATATGGTCGGGAGACCCCACGATAATTGAGGTGGGAGTGAGGGGCAGTTTCTGTGTTAGTGAAAGCGTTCTGCTGAGTGCTTTGTGAACATTACTAGAAAAAAAAATGTTGAAGACTGTGCAACAAAGGACAGGACGCCCGGTGTCGTATACACGATTTTTGAGCTGAGTGCCCCTCCCCATGCATTGGGGAGGAAAAATCTACTGGAACGACTCAGGCAGCACAACGACGACGTCCAGCTGCCCAGTACTGCAAAACATCAGACCGCAAAAGAGACTTCGGTGAGATGCTCCAGAAGCGTGACCAACTGGAGGAAAAGATGCAAAGAACATAAATCCTTCCCTCCGAACCCTCCCACTTGTGTACATGCGGGCACCGCGCTCCACAGCGAGGCGCTTTGTGAGTGACCGGCGCTACAACGCGACCCCAGTCACCCCTGAAGGAAGAGAGAAACGAGATGGGTCCCAAACGTCGTGTTCTTGGTTATTACTCTTGGTTGGAGAGGGCGATATTATTTCCTCAGCTACTGGGAAAAGGTTGTTTCATCTAGGATCTGTCTTGAGCTAGTCGACTTTACAACCACGTCAATGAAATCGTCACCAACACATCGGGATGGGTGCGACCGAACGGTTGTGAGCCAGCGTGTGGCGCTGATACACTCGGGCCCGTACGAATCTGATATTTTACTCAAGAGTTCTTTCTTTATCGCTTCGTAACCTCCTTCGATTCAGATTTCCTCCATTGGCTGGTGGCTGCTTCACTGGAAAGCCCGAACCTCACATTTTATACTTTATACTGTGTTCCGTTTTCCCAAGACGCCAATGTCAATTAACTTATTTGCAAATGTGTGGTGGAATCTTTTTACAACGTACGAAAGGAAATGACAAAATTGTCGCAGACAAACATCCACACGACTAGCCGTGCACTGGCCGCTTAGACGACTCATGTACGGCCAGTCGTCTCTTTCCCCGCTAAATGCTCCCTTTCTTTCTGCTTCCATTTTTAGTAATCACATAACCATAGAAATAAAGAGACCCGACAACGTATCTATTTCAAATGTACTAAAAGTCTCACTTAGAGAAATTTCCAGCAGTTGCATGCTGCCACAGAGGCTGCCTTTAGTGACAAACGGGCAGGCGCAGGCGGTTTTTCCTAATTTATGGGGCGGCCGTTTCTTTCACACTTATCCTGCGCAATACTTGGAAATAGCTTTTTTTTAAGTCCGGCTGTTGTTTATTTGCTGGGACAACTTCTATTTCTCCTCCAGCCTTCTTTCACCAGGCTCCGCCTGTGGTCCTTCAAACATAATTTGTTCAAGGTGCTTTCCTAGACACAGGAAAATTGATGCGAATGAAGCGACTATTTGTCTTGCATGTGTTGCCTTTAAACAACCCTATCATTGCTGGCCACCCTCCTCCAGGCCCGCGGGTTGTCTGCATAATTTAGTCGGCACAGCGGGTTGCAAAGCTTTCCGAACGCCTCTGGTGACCACCTTAAGTGTCGTTTTCTGATGAGGCCCGAGACTCTCTCACACCTCCATTGCTCTTGCAGGCATCCATTCGCTTGGTATCGGCAGTAAGATGTGGTACTCTCACACTGCTGCATATCAGCCTTCACTTTTCCCCTACCCTACTTTGGTTTGGCGCATTACACCCTGTGCTGCCGCAAGTAGCTCTTGGCCACTCCTTTCTCGGCTGCTAATGGTGTTTTCGTGCTCACGAGTGACACACCATGATGCTCCTTACTGTTAGGATTTTTATCGATGCCTAATTCACTGAAAAGGTCGGTGTTGTGTATCAAGATCTGCACCAGAGGCGTCGTCTGGGGTTCTCTAAACCAAGCTCGTGTAGCTATTATTGCCTAAATAACACACGGCTTCTTATCTTGCTGCTTACTTTTCTAATACTATATTGCCAGTTCTTTATAAATAACTACACATCAAGTATCCTGTGGCTTCATTTTGCATCGCATGTCGCATATTATGCATGCTTGCATTGATGTTTCGAAGCCCGTGCATTAAGTAGCTGTAAAAAGTTTTTTTTTTACGTTGGTATCCAAATGAAAGACACAAAATTTGCCGAGACCAATCGCTCTTGTTGCGCGATGAGAGCAATGCTGAGTGACAAGAGTGACAGAAATCGCTTTTTGTAGCTCCAGTCACAAGTAGAAGACATTAAAAGACATTAATATTATCAATAATAACAATAACATTAGTTTTATTATTAATAATTGTTTTGTATATGTGGGGGGAGACAAATTTTCTGGGCCCCGCGTGCAAGTTTACCCAGCAATGCCACTGCTCAGCTGCCATTGCCATCACTGCTGGAGAGAGAAAACTGACAAGCAAAACCTCATCCCTGACTAATTTCAGTTTTAAGTTGTAGTGGCACTTTTGTGCTGTTCGACAAGCAATAACTTATTTGCGGTAAGATTGCTGCAGACAAGTCCTCAGTCACGCTAAACACAGAAGAAATGAACTTGAAAGCATTGCACATCATATAAGATCTGTTCCTAAAAGTACCAACTGAAGTACAATATTGTTCTTCGGCATGTGACAGCACACATCAAGGACATATTGGGTGAACTGTCCAGCATCTGTTGAATGCATGGCATTATACCAGCTTGAACGTGCCTTAGAAGGGATAATTTTAAAAACGGTACCAACTTGAGAGGGCCCACGAAAAAAAAAAATGCTTGGCACCAGGGCTAAGTGCAACTAGTTAATATTTTCTCATTCACTACTTGAGGCCTGGATGTGTATTATTAAGGCTTGGGTCTTACAGCCGGTAACAACAAAAAAAAAACCTTTTTTTTGTGCGCAGCCCTACGTCCCACCGGGCTGCATGTCCTATTATCAGCTGGATTAAGGTTTCAGACCAACAAAGTGATTAGCAGACAGATTATGGTAGTTACTACACTTTCGCAATGGTGAACATTACCTGCCTGCCTCACGACTCCGAACACACAATTATACCTTCGCACAGGTTAACTCTGTTGTACTGGGACAAAAACACAGCCCTGTGGTCCACGTAGAAGTGGTCTACGTTTGCAGTGGCTAGCTTGGTTACGATGGGAGTGGTCATGCGCCATCCCAGTGCCCTCGTCTGACCGGCGTTGCTGCCTCTCGCCACGGCACGTAGGCGGCGAAACGCCCAGCGGCCTCAACACGGCGCTCTAATAAAACACAGTGCAGAAGTTCGACGGGAACGCACTCATCACTGTCGTAAATCGAGGCGGCAGAACTGATGCAGAGCGCCCGTCGTCACCGTCGCAACGTACTACGCGAAAATTAGGCAGTCGCACACACTCAGCGTCCCGATCACACGCTGCACACCACTGTAAGTGCTCTCCAGAAGTTCTTCGAGAGCACCTTCATCACAATCGTAAGCCAAACACCTATGCACCGCTGCAACGGCAGGCAAAAATCACGACGAGAAGAGCGCAGCGAAATAACCGCGCAACAGCTGCCATTTTTTTTAAACATGACGTCACATCCGGCAAAAAAAAAAGTCGCTTTCTTTGTTTTTTGATGTCTAATTGGCGCATGCGCAGTAGTGCTCGTCCACCGTTCCTGAACGTCAGGTCTGCCTTCCTGTCTAGACGACTAAGCGAGGGCAGCGCCACCTTTTTGTGTACTAATGTTGTGACAAATTACCCGTTATTTTATTGAAATATTAGGATAGTTTACTAGTGAGGATGATACCTTTGTTTAGTTTTTAAATAACATAATGTTTGTAATATTAACGGTTATAACCTTTACGAAATCTGCGGCTTGCGTAACTCAACATGTCTGCTACAAAATTGTCGTTGCGTTGGTGACCGCCGCGCAGTTCTGATTCTGCTTCCTTAAGACGTCTAGTTTGACCGCTTCGTAACCTGTCTACCAAGCTGTCCGCGAATTTGAACGGAGCCATTGTTACGCGAACGCCCCTTCACCTTTTTGCCAAGTGTCGAGCGCCTCGTGCGGACACAGCATACTGCCCCTTCCCTTCCCCCCTCCCAGCACACTTTCGGAGAGCACTGGCTCTCGTCGCCACGTCGAACCGCCCTCCATTCCCAATTTCGTGACATTCTCCTCCTTTGCTTTCTTTCACTCGTCGTTCTTTCCATCGTTCGCACGGTCGCGATGACGCCGACGCGGCTGAGCCCAGAGACGGGCGCGATTCATTTGTGTTAGGAGGTGAAGCAGACTTTAAGGGGATCGTTGTAAGCTTTAACTTTGTAAGATGGCTTTCCCACATCGTCGCGCAGTGAATCACGTCAATATTCGGAGACAATACCATTAGAGAAAGTGGCTATCACGCTTGTTTTATTGAAACTATACCGAAACAAATTATATGGCAATTAGCCGCTAAGACGACTCTAACAGAACACCGGGTTTTATGTAGTTTTCAAAATTACATTGGTCACAGTGAAATTATAAATATTGTGGAATCCAAGTCCGCTGTCAATACCTTTGCGATTCTACGGGAGGGAAACGGACAGCCCCATGTTTGTCCAGCGGAACAAATCTCCAGTTCGTCAAAAGGTCATTCATGCAGTCAACTAACCCGGAGCTATGCTCAATCGGAAATTACAAACAAACGCGTTTTGCTTCGTGCACCCCTCGGACTACGACCCCGTCAAAGCTCACGTTGAGGCTCGGTACCGCAGCTTTGCTGGTTATCCTTCTTCACAGAGTGGAAGGGCAGTACATTTTAGATGCGACGGCGTCTCATTCACTCGCCTTGTCCCTCCATACGGCGTTGTCGTCCGTTCACACCCCTCCCCCATTTTCCTCGCAGCGCGAGCTGCGCTCTCCGCCGCTCACCCCCTCTCCTCTCCGATAGCGAACACTCTCTCGCGAGGGGCATTGGATTGGATTCGATTGGATTGGCTTGGCTTGGCTTGGCTTGAATTGGATTGGATTATATTGGATTGGAATGGAATGGATTAGATTTGTATTGTATTGTATTGCCAGCGACAACCTTACACGCATTATTACGGAGTGTGCAGTAGAAGTCGGGGACACTATGGCTAGACAGGATACTGGTAAACTTTCACAGGAGACGAAAGATCTAATCAGGAAACGGCAAACCATGAGAATCTCCACCGCAGCTGACAGAATAGAACTAGCGGAGCTCTCCAAACTAATCAATAAGTTTAAGACAGCTGACATACGGAAGTATAATATGGAGAGGATCGAATGCGCTGTAAAGAACGGAGGTAGCCTGAAAGCAGTGAAGAGACGTCTTGGCGTGGGGAAAAATCAGATGTATGCCCTTAAGGATAACCAAGGCAATGTCATCACAAATAGGGATAAAATGGTCACAGTGGCCGAGGAGTTCTATAGGGATCTGTACAGTAGCCAGGACATAAAGGATAATGCCGAACGAGACAGTAGTTCACAGGAGATAGACATCCCACCAGTAACGACCGAAGAAGTAAGGAAGACTTTGAAAGAAATGAAAGGGGGCAAATCACCTGGTGAGGATCAGATAACAGCAGACCTCTTGAAGGATGGCGGAGAAATTGTCCTTGAAAAACTGGAAAACCTGTATACGCAATGCCTAATGACCGCAATGGTACCGGAATCTTGGAAGAACGCGAACATCATCCTAATTCATAAGAAAGGCGACATGAAGGACTTGAAAAATTACAGGCCGATCAGCTTACTGTCAGTCGTCTACAAGGTATTTACCAAGGTAACCGCTAACCGAATTTCTGCAACCTTAGATTTCAGTCAACCTAAAGAACAAGCAGGGTTCCGTAAAGGTTATTCAACAATGGACCATATTCACACGATTAATCAGGTGATAGAGAAGTTCGTTGAGTATACTGAACCCCTATATATAGCCTTCATAGATTATGAGAAAGCATTTGACTCGGTCGAAACCCTAGCAGTCATTCAGGCATTACGGAACCAGGGGGTAGATGAGCATTATGTAAGAATACTAGAGGATATCTACAATGGGTCTACAGCTACGATCATCCTCCATAGGGAGAGCAGTAAAATACCTATAAGAAAGGGTGTCAGACAAGGAGACTCAATCTCTCCAATGCTATTCACAGCATGTTTACAAGAAGTATTCAGAACGTTGGGTTGGGATCAGGTGGGAGTAAGGGTTAATGGAGAATACCTCAGTAACCTCAGATTTGCTGATGACGTTGCCTTGCTAAGTAACTCGGGGGACGAATTGCAAAGCATGCTTTCCGCACTGGGCGAACAGAGTAGAACCGTGGGACTGAAAATTAATATGCAAAAAACTAAAGTAATGATCAATAACCTCGGGACAGCACAGCGGTTTGACATAGGTGGTGAGGCAGTGGAAGTGGTAAGCGAATATATCTACTTAGGCCAAGTTGTGACCCCAGATCCAAACCATGAGGCAGAGATAATTAGAAGGATCAGAATGGGGTGGGGTGCATATGGCAGACATTCTCAGATAATGAATAGCAGCCTACCATTGTCGCTGAAGAAGAAAGTGTATGACAGCTGCATGTTACCGGTACTCACCTACGGGGCAGAAACTTGGAGGCTCACTAAGAGAGTTCAACTTAAATTGAGAACGACTCAGCGGGCAATGGAGCGGAAAATGATAGGTGTAACATTAAGGGACAGGAAGAGAGCGGAGTGGGTCAGAGAGCAAACTGGTGTTAAAGACATATTAGTAGAAATTAAGAAGAAGAAATGGACGTGGGCAGGACATGTAATGCGAAGGCAAGATAACCGCTGGTCATTAAGGGTAACAGAGTGGATCCCTAGAGAAAACAAGCGTTGCAGGGGGCGGCAGAAAGTTAGATGGGCAGATGAGATAAAGAAGTTTGCGGGGATAAATTGGTCACAGTTGGCACAGGACCGAGGCAATTGGAGAATAATGGGAGAGGCCTTTGCCCTGCAGTGGGCGTAGATAGGCTGGTTATGATGATGATGATGATGTATTGTATTGGATTGGATTGGACTGGATTGGATTTGGATTGGATTGGATTAAAGTGGATTGTGTTGGATTGTGTTGCGTCATAGCCGCGCAACGTTGCGTCATAGCCGCGGCAGGGGGTTCACGGCACGTTTCACGCGATGGGAGAATCAACCTAACGGAAACAACAACGGAACCCCCTATGCGTGGCATCTACACAGGGGTTCTCGCGAGCGGAGGTGGGAGTAATTTTTTAGCATGACCGGCTTTATAGATAGCGACCTACCCACGTGCGCCGATTCCACGTGCCGAATTTATGGCTTGTTTGGATTCTTTAGTTCTTTTCGACTCCACTGCACCCGCTGGCGCTTCATTTCTTCCCCATTTCTCCCCTGTATACGCGTATGCTCGGCTTTCCGTCGTTGTTATTTCGTCTTTCGTTCCGTTGTGGTCTGTATTTTCCAATTCACACTGGAGGAATGGCAAATCGTCTAGGGATTCGGCGGTGGGCTGAAATAAGTTATTTAACACAAAAGGTTTACTTGGGTAGCATGGCAAAACACGCACCCGGCCGGCGTCCAAGCAACCACCCAAATATTGTCCGCAAAAAAACTGACCCCAGCTGCTCACCCTTTGCTAACGCATACCATGGCATTCCACGCGTTTGATAGCGGGCGTACATCCGAAAGAATAAAAAATAATATGCAGCCCGTTTCGTTCTATAGCATGGAACAGAAAAAAACAAACAGGAAGAAGCAGTTTGCGCGCAGTTTTTCATACAGCATGTCGAATGAAAAGCAAAAACAGGGAGAAACACTCGGCGTGCTCAATTTCCACTGCCTTACGTTGCATAGCACGAGTACAACAAAAAGAATCTAGCATGCGTCAGGTAATTTCCCGCGCCTTCTTGGTTCGCCGTGAACTTCTGAGGCAGCGTAGAAAAGCATGAATAGTGATTCTTGAAAAAGTAGCTGCAGTGAGTCAGACGCCGAGGTTGTTAGTTTATAGTCGACTTAGGCAGGAGGCTCGGCGAGAAACATACCCAAAAGAAACAAATTCTCACAAGAACATGGTGAAACGTCCTGCAATATTTTTGCGTCGTGCGTTCAGCGAACATATAGTACGTGATGGTGTTTGTTGCGCACAGCTGAGCAAGCCCGGCAGGCGCACGATAAAGGCAATTTACTTTCACCAAGTTTCGATCGCTTCGGCACGGGGGCAGTGGCTCCGAAAGATATCTCCAAGATAACTGGTCCTCGCCGCAAGCATGGACCTGGGACGGCTGCAATACCCAACTTTGCCATTTGTTGGACTTGTAAGCCACCACTACGCAGCTTCTACAGACGCGGCGCTCAAGTTATGGTTAAAAAACCGCAGCCGCTGAATAGGTTGGCATCGATTAGTGCTCCCTTCGCTGCAAAAATACGTTTTCCTACAAAAATGGCGGCGCTCCCATGCGCAGAATGGCCTTTGTAAGGTGATTATACAAATTGGAGCCCTTCCTGTGAACTTTTGCTCGTGCATAGAGCACTTTCAAGTCAAATGAAAGCTCCTCGACCTGAAGCAAAAGTCTGCAAAGTCTTTGCATGTGAACAGAAAGGTTCGGCACAATCCCGTGCCATATTTGCTAACGTGAAATCTGTTGAAGGGCGAAGCATGCACTGTATAAGTGTATTCTTGGCGCCTTGGCGTTTTTGCCAACGTAGATGAAACCGTTGGGGGGTTCAGGTATACAGCTTTGCTGTAAAACTCTCTTGTCTTTGAAGCGCGAAGCTCTCTAGCGCGAGACGTAAACGAGTGTCCCGGTGGTTTTTTCACGCGTTACGAAGCGCTCCAGCGCGAAGCGTAAACGAGTGTCCCGGGGGGTTTTGGTACGCGGTACGTTCTACCGCGAGCCGTAAACGAGTTTCCCGTTTTAGTACCGTGACTACATGAGACGAACGTCGATTACGACGACGATGACGACGCCAGGATTGTTTCTAAAGCAAAAGAAAATTATAACACCGAAAAGTTTGCCTCTCTATCAAAGTCCAAAAATAGACGCATGTTGCATTGATTCTTTCGTTCGAGAAAGGTTGTACAAGATCAGGATAACGGAAAGTCCATTGTTCAGTCAAAAAGTGAGTCTATGGAAGCATTGGAACGAATTGCGCAAGAACTGGAAACTCGTTTTTCTTGTGGGTTGGCCTTTTCTTTTGCGGGCCAGGTTTCAAATGAGGTATTCACTCCAGTGACAAGGGCGGAATTAGGTGATATTGTATGGCAGCTGTCTGAGTCTGCTACAGGGTGAGATGGCATTACGGTGTCAACGCTAAAATTTCTGTTTGAGCTGTCTGCTGATGATTTGCTCAACATTGTCAACATGTAGCTAAAAAACAGCTGGATACCTTCGGAATGGAAACTGGCTAAGGTAGTACCATTGTTGAAAAACGAAAGTTTGGGTTTCGTCCAAGGCAATATTAGGCCGAGCTTGTTGACTAGCAACGTGGTAAACCTGGTTGAATGGTTATTGCATAGCCGGCTTATGCGGTTTCTGAACAGTAATTGTATTCTAAGGCCCGCCCAGATTCGTTTCAAACCTGTAAATTCTATTTGGTAGGCCCACGTCGACATCGAGAGCCGTATTAAATTATCTCGCCGACTAAAACATGACAGTGCACTCGTAACCCTAGATATTACAAAGGCTTACGACAGTGTGGAGCACAGCACGTTGATGTCACGCCTTGCATCTAGCGAGATTCCGGGGTACATGCGCTCCTGGATTGGTGAGTTTTTAAAGGGAAGGCAATTCTTTTGTTCCAAGGGTGGTGTATCGATATCCTAGTATCACCGATTTCGTGGAGTTCCTCATGGATCAGTTCCTTCTCCTGTTATTTTTAACTTACTCCTAAGTTCTATCCCAATGCAGAACGGCATATCCACTTATGGGTATGCCGATGATATTGCTTTTTTCTCGGCTGAGAGGGACATCCAAGCGTTGTACCAGTGACTGCAGGACTATGTGGTTGTCCTGGATACTTGGCTCAGCACGTTACACCTCTCGCTAATGTTCAGTAAATGTGCCGTTATAGTATTTCCATGCAATAACCCTATATCATTATGTCTAACATACCGGTTGCAATCCATCCCTCAGGTCACGGAATTTAAATACTTGGGTATAATTTATGACGACCACCTCACATGGCGTCCTCATATTCCGCACATTGCTGCCAAAGGTGAAAAAGCTGCTAGAGTGCTGCGTAGGCTATGCAATCATAAATTCGGTATGCGTAGAGACGCCCTGCTAATGATTTATCGTTGCTATGTTCACCCTGTATTGGAATTTGGTTGCGTGTTATTTTCGGGCGGCGCGGCGTACAAACTCCCTCCCTTATTTCTGATTGAGAGATTGACTTTGCGTTGATGTTTAGGGTTGCCAAAGTATGTAGCTAACTTTGTATTGTACCTTGAGGCACGGTTGCTTTCACTTTTGTATCAATTTAAATTGCTAACTGTTGTGACATTTCTAAAACTGTTTAAATCTCCATTGTACGAGGCTCAATTAACCCACTTCCCTCTTGAGGCCTGACCTTTTTCAAGGATGTACGTGGCCCCGATTTCAGCGTCCTCAATTGGATTGCGCACAGGCATGACTGCAACCTCGTCATGCAGATCTTTTTCTACTCCAGCCTTATTCTGATAATTTGTCGCCTGTCGACATAAGCTTAGACCACATTTTTCCTCCGCATGTGAAATTATTGCCGGCCCAATTACTCAATAATTTACTTGAAGATCATTTGGCTACTCTTCATACTCATGTCGTCCTTGCCACAGATGCCTCGCGAAGTGATGAGAAGGCTGGGGTAGGAATATATTCTCAGTTACTAGATTGGTCCTTCTCAATCAGGCTACCAGACTATACCCCGATTTTTCAGGCAGAATTATTGGCGATAATGTTAGCCTTTAATAAACTACAGCATAGATTTGCGCGGGTGATTATCTTTTCGGATTCTCTCTCCGTGTGCACCGCTCTAACAAACGATAAAGAATCTTCCCTTCTCCTGTCATTCTGTTCATTCGTTCCTTACCAGCTTCGTGAGATCCGGTTAGTGTGGGTCGCTGGTCACGCAGGGATAATCTTCAATGAACTGCTAGACCAATTAGCCAATTAGGCTCTTGGGGGTCCTGCCGCCGTGAATTGCCCAATTTACAGTGTTCTTTTGGGGTGAGGTTCAGGAGCCTTCAAGATTTACGAATTAATCGGCAGGATGCCCTTCGATCATGCTCCGACTATATTTACCTCTCTCATTTATGGAAGACTAATTTGTGCGAATCTCGTAAATGTGAGGTGGCAATCACAAAATTTCGCTGCAGAATCCCCCATTTAAATTTTTATCTACACAAGGCTGGTCAGGCTTTATCTCCTCAGTGCCCTTTCTGCAAGGCCGCTGAAACTATAGAACACTTTCTTTTAAATTGCCGCAGCTTTTCCTCGATGCGACGCACGCACCTTGAATACACGTTTAATCGGCTGAATCTCCCTTTATCTTTAGCAGTTATTCTTTCCCTGGGTGCTTCCGTCCTAGGATATTGCCCTGCAGATGTTGGGATCGCCTTTCACTCCTTTATTGCGGAGACAGGCCAGTTGCCCTGCTAGACAGGTATGTCTTCATTCGCAATTTTTTTTCTTCCTGGCAATCCTTTCCTGTCTTTTTGAGAGAAGAAAAAGATTTTCTTTGAGAGAAGAAAAGATTTCTTTTTCTTCTCTCAATATTGTTCTCGTACTTCACTTTTTTTTCTCTCTCTAAAATAAACCGGGTCACAACCTATTTATTGCAGGCAGCTTCTTGGCCAATCCCCCGCATGGGTACGCGTCATGACTTAAGGATCCAACCAACCAACCAACCAACGTAAGGGGTTTCGCCCCTAATAAAAATTGCTAGTCGAGCAGGAGCATGTGGCAGCAGTGAGGTCGACTCCTGTATGTTGACGTTTGCATAGCTAAGGAATAGTTTAAAGAATTACAGTAAATGATCGTTGCTGGCTGGCTTTATAGGTAGTGATACGTAAAATTGGCATTTATTAGGACGGCCGTTACTATTTATTCCAGCAGTCCCCGGCCCCACTGCGAGCGAAACGAAGCTGTCGTGTTTAAGGATTAAACTTAGCCCCACCTGCGGAGCGCGCTTTCCCTTGATGGCATTTTTTTTGGCACGTTGGCTACCATTGTCGACAGCTGCGATGGGCAGGTCTCAATCTATAAATCTTTTAGCGGTTTTTAGTTGCACAATGTGAACTTTATCTCTGCGTGCTTGCAGGCAAAGTTTTTATCGTTTAAGGGCACCTCTAAACTACTTTGCCGACTTCGATGTGTGTAGCCCTTTATAAAAAACAAAAAACCCGCCGCCAAATGTGCCACTTGAAGCTTGCTGCGTAATTCCTAGAGTTCTTACCTCCTAAGTACAAAATTTTGTAATGTACAAAAATAGGCTGAAAATATTCGTCGAGAGAAGGAGGATGGTTTGATGGTCGTGACGATACATGACCTTATTTATAAGACCTTTCATAACCCTAATTAAGAAATTAAGAAATACAAAATATTACGTAAAATATAAAGAGTGTAACTACGTCGAAATGAAAATCTGGAAGGTAAAAAACAGCTGGTAGTTGCTTGCCGGGGCATACGACTGCTTCGTCACCACGGCCTTGACGTGTCCCTCCTACCCTGCCCTAAATCAAAGCTGCGCGTAAGAGTCACTCCGTGCACTCCCAAGCCTGCTAGCAGAACTTACTGCCATTAGGGATGGCCTGCAGGCGCTTGCATCGACTTTGACTCTTGGGAACAAGCTGGAACTTTACACGGACTCAACGGCAGCGATTCGGGATTTGCGTCGTGTTGCGCGTTGCACAAGCCTGGCCGCACGCATTCACGAGATTATGGACACTTATCCATGCCCTGTTCGCGTTTCACGGATTCACCGGGACATGCTTCCTGCCTACACTGTGACCTCCGCCACGCCACGCGTGCTTTACTTCCACTGTGTGGTACTTACCTCTCCAGTGGGCTCGCTCGCTGGGAGGAGGTCTTGCTGCGGAGGGTTCGAGTTGGGGTGGCGTTATCCCCAGCAGTTACTCACGCTTGGCCTACCCGATACCACGCACCGTTTGCGGACACCTGCCCCTTCTGTGTGACTCCTGCGCCAGAAGCTGACGTTGAACACCTGTTGTGGACTTGTTCAGGTCTTAGAAACGCCAGAAGTCAATGCTTCCGAGGAACAGGGCTCCATCGTGGAAGACCCCCCGATCTTAAGCGTTGGATATTGGTACCCCAGTGCCGGTCCCTCCTTGGCATTCTTTGTGCAACTGGTGCAATGTTGTACCTTTAAACCTCCCTGTTATGCCGTAGGGCAATCTATTGCATTAAAAAACGCTGGTAGTTGCTTCACAGCCTAATTGAGGTCCATTTTTTATTGGTGGATTAGTGCAAAAAATTCTGACGATATTTTTTGGAGTACAATGTTCAGTAGTTGTGAGATGTGTCGTTATCTTTTTAAGGGCACGCGCACAGTTCTCCAATTACCAGCTCATTCAGAACCATGAACACTTAGTGCTACTTGCGCTTTAATGAGCTTCTTGGTGTTATTTTATTAGTATCATTGACACGTTAAAGGGT